>NW_026250966.1:0-209042 GCF_022114955.1 Emericellopsis cladophorae | reverse complement strand
TAGTCAAGCCGCTGAGGGGCTGATTAGTAGTTGGGTCGGTGACGACCAGCGAATACCGGCTGTTGTATGTTTTTTGCTCTTTTTTGTACGGAGGTACGTGGTACGTATACCAGGACCTAGATAGGTAAGTAGCGAATTCGCCAAGAAATGGAGATTAGAGTTTGGGTTGAGTGGGTGGGTCACCGGATCACTTGCCGAACCTAGGTAAAGCTAATGTAACGTCATTTCATTGGCTGAAGCTCCAGCCTACCCCGCCAGCATCAAAACCTAGGTAAAGCTAATGTAACGTCATTTCATTGGCTGAAGCTCCAGCCTACCCCGCCAGCATCAAAACCACGGTCTCAATCTGATTTACAGCTCAGCCATAGAGCAGTTCAGCCTGGTGGTCAATTTTGGTAGTGTGGTGGTCGCACCCCGTTGCCTCTTGAGGATGACAACAACACTACAATCACGAAAGGCCAGCTTCACCGCGACAGTTCCAAGACCGGTTTTCATTTATGGGACTTTATGTGCCAAACCCCTTCTTGCCTGGGCTTTAACAGGTAGTGCCGCTCATGTCGACCAAATTACGGCCCTCATCTCCCCAGCTAAGGCGTCAAATGTCGCCCGCTACTCAGTACACGGCTGTGACTACCCAGCTGCGATCAAAAAGCAAGGTTCATGACTGTCAGATAGAGCAGTCGGTCTTGGCCAATGGTTACGGAGACCAAGTCGAAGGATCCCGATATTCTTTGGGGGTCTGAATTAAGCACCGTTTGCTGCCGTCTAAAATAGACCATCACATAAGTATGTGGCACGGTGGAGCCAGCTACTGGACTAATGTATCAGAAAGATGCTTCAGTCCATATAGCAATGCCTGTGAGAAGTGCGCGTGTAAGCGGTGACGATTGAAATTGTGGGTGGCAGCAATACAAGACAGGGGTAAAGTAAAATACTAGCCTGTCTTTAGGGCGATTCATAGGCTAGATCGTCGCTCGTGTTCTCCTCTTTGGAAGGACTATTTACTTGCCCCATCCCGTCACGCGTGCCTAGGAAATTCCCCCTCATAGGTTAAGCAATGGCGAAGATAACCCCAAAAGCAAGACAAATGGGTCGGATCTAGAGAGTAGAGGGCATAATTAGAACTCCGTACTCTATTGCAAGCGATCGTTCGTGTACTTCCAGGCGGCACGCATCTCGCGTTGGAGTTACGCAGCACTCGTGGGGCCCGACCCGGCAAGCCAACTCATGGGGTAAGGAACCCGTTGCACAGGTTGGGCCTCAACGGGAAGGGAACGAAGGACCAGTATAATAGGCTAACGATAGCTGACAAGGCTCTGACGATTACCTTCTTGAAGGAGCCCATTCGTCTCTCGACTCGCTATCGTCGGTGTCGCTGAAGGTCGCCTCCCCCTCGTCACTATGATCGTCATCATTGAACGGCTGAATAGTAAGCAGCAGCTCTTTAGCAAATGCGGCTGCTGCCAGAGCTGCATAGCGCTGCCAGCCCTTTTGCTTGGGAGGGTCTGCGTAGTCGGAGATGCCGCGTATGACGAGACACGAAGACTCGGTGGCGAGCCCTGTCCCCTCCATTTCGAAGCAAAGTACATCTCCGTGGTCCTCGAGATGATCTAGAATTCGCCGCCGGCTCCCGTTGCTCATAATTACACTGTTGCCCGAGGCGATAGGCCTGTAGTGGATCGTTGGGATGTCTGGCTTGGCACGGGGCCCACGTCGAACCGCATACCGTGACATGCGGTTCCTGCAATCACATCCATGGGAGAAATGCGGTACATTTGGTAGGAGAAGAACGTCGGTCGAGGCGGGAAGTCTGTCATATTCTCTCCCGTCTTCGTCGTCTCCATCGAGCACGGCGCGAATGTGCTCCGATAATCGGGTTGGCATCTCGCGGTCGGTCTGCAATCCGATGATGGCGCTAAGCAGGAATTCGGGAGACGGTGCCAGGAATCCCTTGAGCTGGAATCCGTCATCAACATCGCGGCCTAGGTCGTACTGCACAAGACCATGATGTCCGTTGCCCGGCATCGCGACGACAACGTCGCCCAGGCGCATGTCACGCCGCTGAAGCGTCGCTTCGTTCTCTCCGGCGACGCCTCCTCCCACCCCGACGAGGAGTCGAAGCTGTATTTGCGTAAAGGAGCGAGACAAATTCAAAGCTACTCGTGCAGCGGCAATCGTGCCCTGCGTGCCCGGAAGAAACGCAAGTATGATGTTGTGACCGTTGATGTCGCCTGCCACATACGAGTTGGGGGCCTCCCCTCTGTCGCTTGGGGGGGGGGGGGGTTCCCCCTCAAGCATGGGCCTGAAGGCTCCCAGCTCGAGGCCCTTGGCGAAGATCACCGCCTCAGCGTACTCGTCCCGGGACTTTTGCATTTTTTTCGCGACCCATGATGGAATGTCGGATCGTGTTGCCACGGTCATAACTCGTAAGAACATGAAGAGTGATGATCGTGGGTATGGGGTGTGAAGAGAGTGAGCTGACGTCGAGCGCTCGAACTGGAAGAAAGCACTCTTTGTTGGCGACGGTGGCTGCAGCTTCTTTCGAGCGGGTTCAACGAGCATCTCATCACGGGGACGCCCTGTGCAGATGGATGAGGCTCTGCGATTGGTGTAGCATTTGACCATCTCGAAAGTGCGCAATGGCAGAGGGGTGAGGTCTACGGTCGGCGTCGTCATTCGGATTGTCCGTCATCGATGTTCCATTTGGCGTCAGGTACAAAATCCAGCAATACATCAAAAAGAACTGCTCGCTTTTGACCTCCCGAGGAATGATTGCCATTGTGTTGTCTCGGTCTTGTTGGCCTACACATGGGTACTATACGCGCCTCGCCCTGCTGTGGCCGTCAATGTCACTGTCCGTGTCCATGCCAATCGCGTCCAAGATCATTCTGCCCTCCAGTTAATTACTCAAGTAGCATTGAAGATTAGCCGCCAGAGTGTCCAGACCCTTGGACACTGCACATTGTAGCCTTGTAGGTCTGAAGGGGGTCACGCCTAACTTAGGCCCGCGATATCGAGACGTAGGTCATGTGCTACGTCACGTGCGGGCGCTCAGACCGCCCCTTTGCCTCCTTCCTCCTTCAGTCAGTTGTCTTTAACAACCATCCATTCTCGCTCGAACGAGTCCTGCCTCTGGGTCTACTCCGTCATCCCGCGTTTCCTCCAGCACGGTCAACTCGAGCCATATTCTCATCGTGATCTAGCCTCATCTCCTCCGCCACCCGTCATCGCCATGAGCACTGGCAACGGCTCGAGAGCGGGCTCAGGGCGCGATGACCCGCCCGGCAACGCTGTCCGTCAAACGGTGTCGCATTGGCTACGTCGCACACTTCGAAAGCGGAACCGAACGCCCTCACCACCGCGGCCCCTACCGTCGCCACGCCCACGGCCTATCACACCCTCGGCGTCGTCACCTTCGGCCAGTCGCAGCGCCCCTCAGCGCCAGAGTCCTTTCTTTCGCCTCCCAGCTGAGATCCGCCATGAGATTCTCATGGAGACCTTTGGCAACCGCACCGTGCACATGGACCTAACGCTAGATCATCCAATGACGGCGCCGCGGCAGAGAGCGCACGCCGACAGATCTTGGGACCGGCAAATCAGAATGCCGCGTGTGTGGGAGTGGGGCAGCAGCGACTGCCATCGAAACGCGCCCTTCCAGAGGTATTATCCTAAGGCTGTTTTCTGGCTTACAAGTACGCCTCTAGACATAGATTGGTGCATGAAGGGACAAGCTTACAACTGCGGTGCTTGGCTCGGTGAGATACCTTCTAAGTGTTGGATCGGTGCTATGGGCTGGCTCCTTTCATGTCGTCAGGCGTAAGTTGATAGCGCATACCTGCCCTTTCTAACACCGGCAACAAACAAACTCTTACTGACTGGTGCGGTGTAGGTACGAAGAAGGCATAGATATACTCTACGGCACAAATAAGTTCTCTTTATCAAGCGAGTTTCTCCTGGCCCATCTTGCCGACTATATTCTACCACGAAGGCTAGCCCGAATGACATCCTTCGAGGTTATTCTAGATCTACCCCTCTACAAGGCCGATCAGAGTCTAGTCCGACCATCGAGTGCAGCTTTGGAATCCTCCCTTCGAGGTCTTTCAAAAAGTGGCATGCGACAGCTATACCTATGTCTCCACGATCATAGGCTATGGGGGAGTCTTGTCGAAATAGACCCCGTGCACATTCTCAATACCATAGACGCGTTTATTCTCTCGTCAAGAATGGAATCAGTCGTTCTGCAGATACAGCCACACGCATTGAAGCGCCTTGAGGCGGAGGCAGTCTCACTACCGGAGGAGACCTTGCGGAACGCACGAAAAGGCACCTATCCACGGCTATGGCGATGCTTAGATGACGACCAGGGGCTTGCAAAGACACACAGGCGCGAGTGTCTCTATCCGCTGGTGCCTGCACCCCCACGAGACCCAGCCGCACCTGAGAAGGGACCGAGTCGCGGTTACTGGATCATGAGCACTACAAATCACAACCCCAGGCCAATAATGTGTAATATGCCCTAGTTCAGGAGAGCAAACAGTGGTTAGGGCGGGAGTTGGACCTCACGAGGCTTCCGCCGGGCTTGCGCGGATGGAAGTATGAAAACCTGGCTCAACTGCATTTCATAGCTATGGCATTCACAAGGTTGGTACCGCAACGCTTCGTCGGTCCATGGTTGCCGCCGATCCCGACACTCCTACGCAGTAATAGTACCCTGGCCACATATTAGCGCAGTCGTCGCCGACCGCGGGATTCCACGCGTAAAAGTCACTAATCATTACGTGTTAGCGCATCCCCTCTCGACACGGCCTCTTGGTTCTTCTCGCCATGCCACGGAAACGACTTACTCGAGAGACACGCCGTTCTTGACGGCCATGTCGTAGCAGAACTCGCCTTCCTGCTGCATATAAAACTGACGACAGCTGTCAGTCATGCCTTCACGGACGGGCTGCGGCACCTTCACTGCCTCGTCGTCGGCCGCAGACGTCGTTGAGGCCACCTCGGTGCTAGCGGGTGGCGAATCATCACTCGTGGTCGTAATGGGGTCCGTGTCCGACTCTCCATCGACACCGACGCAGATATACTTGTCAACCTCCAGGCCTTGGCAGTCGTCGTCGATGGCCGTGTTCCAGGTCGTCAGGTTCGTTGGACTGATGCCCGTTTCGTCGCAGATCTGTTCGCAATCATCATCCAGCCCAACCAGCCACCAGTCAGTGCAGTCATCTGCCACTCCTGACTGCGTAGGGCGAGTCGCGGGCGCCGTGGATACCGAGGGCGTGTTGGTGCGGGTGGTGGGTGTGTCCTCTTTAGCCACACAGTACCAGACGTGGTCCTGGATGCCCGAGCAGTCGTCCAACACGCTAGGGTTCCAGTCGATGAAGTCCTCCGCCGCAAAGGTGCCAAACATGTCAGCAACAAGCGCGCAGCCGTCTCCGCCCGTGGTCTCATACCATGCGACGCAGTCGCTAGGACTGCCCGACGGGAGTGTCGCTGGTTTCTCTGTGGCGTGCGATGGCAGCGGCAGACCTTTTTCAAAGTTGGCCACGCAATAAAAGTTGTTAGCCCAGAGCCCATTGCAGTTGCCTCTCAGCGCAGGGTTCCACGCCAAAAACTGCTCCTTGGTGATGAAGCCGTACTGGGCGATGACATTTTCACAGTTTTGGCCGCTCTCCACGCGGTGGAAGCCGCTGCACGAGATCGGCATGGGCCCATGCGATGGCGAGGGCACGAAAGTCCCGTCCGCCGACGGAAAGGTGGTACGTGTGTGGTCCGTCGGCTTTCCAGGGAGCGTGAAGTCTGGCGGCTCTGTCGACCACTCGAACTGTGCGGGTGCGCCTTGGGGCCGAACCCCGACACACACCCACCAGTTTACAAAGAGGCCGCTGCAATCTTGGTCGAGGACAGGATTCCACTGCAGGCTGACCCGAATGTGTCAGTTCATTCTAGGCTGGTAATATGGGCGAGGACGCCGCGCGCACCAGAGGACGACTTACAGCTCGTCTAGGCTGATCTGGTGTCGAACCTGGAGTGTGGAGCATGTTTCTCCCGCCTGGACAAGATGCCAGTTATTACAGTCGTCGGGCTGACCTTCCTTGGTTTTTTCCGGTGGCCAAGCCCTGTCAATGGTGGTAGACGTGATGTTGAAGGTGATGGACGGATGGCGGGTAGAGTACTCTTCTTGGATAGTCGACGATGCCAAGCTGGACGTCTCGACGTCGCTGGACGGCGCGGAAGGTACAGAAGAGGTAGAAGAAGACAGTGGCTCACTTGCTGTCGGCTGTGCGCTGCTCGCTCGCTCACCGGTGCTCACGCAGTACGCCTGGCCGAGCCAAAAGTTAGTCAAGCAGTCGCTGGAGACGGCTGGGTTCCATTCGAGAAATTGGTCAAAGGTGATGCCATAGTCCCTCGGTACGGACTGGCAGTCGTCGCCGCTCACGACCTTATGCCAGCCATTGCAGTCTTCCGGCTGACCTGGGTGCACTGGCGCTCCAGGACTGCTGTCCTGGGCGTACGCGACGCCGGCCACGCACGCGAGCAGGCGTAAAAATAAGGGCCTCATGGTGATCTCTGTGTTATCTCTACGCTGCTACCGTTGTGACTGACCAGAATGATTTTTGGCAAGCAGCGGTAAGTAGCAGAGAGAGAAAAGTGGGAGCAGACTTGGACGGACAGTCGCTGTCCATGAGAAAGGATAGTGCACACGGACGAGGCCGTGGGAAAAGGACGGACTCGACGGCTTTGTCGCCGTGGGTGATAACCAGAGTGCGCATGCCTCATCGGCAAGCGACCCCTGTGCTAATGTCCCCATGCAACGAGGAGGCACAGCGAGCGCCAACCGTCGGCGGTAACGAGTGCGGTGCTGCGGTCGAATTCACGCACCTGAAGCTCTCAAGACCCTGCTCGGCCTGAATTAGCACGCCTGGCTCTAATCCTAGACGGCGCGTTTCAAGCGGCAGCCGCCAAGACGCAAGAGTCATGGGGCCGTGTCGACAGGGGACATGAGATCCACTTCTATCCTTGATGTCCAGGTACCGGTACATATGTCACATACTTTGTTGCGAGAGGCAGCCGAGAATTCCTCGGCGCCCGAACGGTCTCCCCCCCACCCCTTCAATGCGTGGTCTGGTTTGTGCCGTTTAACGCAAAGAGAGAGGTCGAGAGATGGTAAAATGCCGGATGCAGGGGCAGTCGGTCTGCGAGCTTCAAAGGGCAAAGCCTAGCCGTGGGGACCTTGACTTACAGGCGAGGCATGCATCGCAAGTCATGCGGTGCGGGAAGAGCGAGAGCGGCCGACATATACCAAGGCCAAGTGCCTCCTGTTCAGCCGCTCCAGCGGACCAGCTCATCATCACATGTGTCTCTAGAACTCCATCGTCTCCCCCTGGCACTCAGCAGCGGACCTAGAGCAATTGGCGAGTTGTTGGCGGTTGTTCCATCCTGCCTCCTCCATCTTCGCTGGCGAGCACCCATTCAGCACGAGACACAAGCACTCGCCATGATCGCGTCCACCATCCTCGCGTGCCTGACCCTACTTGCCGTGCCAGTCTACGCTGGCAGTCGGCAGTGGGAGGCCAGTGTGCCCTTGGCGGCCGCCCGGAACTCGAGCAGCAGTATCGAGAAGCGCGCCATCTCCTTCAAGCCCTCGGCTGGCAAGAAGGGCCACCACACCTGGCCGGATAAGGAGATCAAGTTTTGTTTCGCGGATGCCGAGGCCAGGGACAGGCTACGCGGCCCTATGGAGCACGCCATGCAGACTACCTGGGGCGCCCTGCGCGACCTGGGCTTCTCGTACGAAGAAGTGTCGCTGCCCGAGTGCGACAGAGACCGCATCAACCACCTCAAGGTTCATTACAACGATCGCGGCAAGCTAACAACGACCATCGCCAAGCCAGTTGTCGATGCCGACTGGAACCGTGAGAACCCGGACAGACAGCTCGACGGCCCCGCAATGCACCTGTCCACTCCTGAGAGCATCGGCATGCTCGATCTCAACGCCAACGTGGCCCATGAGCTCGGCCATGCCTGGGGCCTCTACCACGAGCACCAGAACCCCAACTTCTGGGTCACTTCGGTCACTGACGCGTTTCCTGAAGACCCCGAGGAAGGTCCTTGGTTTAATTTAAATGGACAATATCCGATTTTCACGCCGCAGCAGTTCAACTGCCGCGCCCTATCCGACTACGGTGCCGCCCTCGAGCGCGCGAAGGAGCTTGAAGCCACAGGCAACGCAGCATACGAGGGCATCACGGCACCATGTGCACCACGCGGACGGTGGCGGCATTTGTCTCTTTCTCCGCCGCAGAATGGCTGCCTTTGTATTCAGTCCCCCACATCGCCGACACCCAGTTCGACCCGGACAGCATCATGTTGTACCCTAGCGGTGCTGGCGCAGTGAGACCCGGCAACTCGCCCGACGGCCGCCAAGACGTCCTCACGCTCGCCGATGGCAAAAGGATGAAGCCAAATGTCGTCCCCAGTGCCATGGACATTGAGCGCTTGCGCGTTCTATACTCTGTCAACATCGCCGACATCAAGGAGCTGCACATCCGCGGCGCCAAGAAGAGCACCTTTGAGAAAATCAAGAGTAAACTCTCTAGGCATGGGAGTGCCAGAGATCTGTCTTGCTTGTGACTGACTAAAACGGCGGTGTGGGCAAGTTGAAGCTAGACTAGACTATCAGGCCTAGAGAGGCGTCAATATCAGAGTTTATTGTTATCGTTCGGCAAGGAGTTAATGTTTGCTGACTTGATGTGTCCAACTTGTTTATACTGCCATGTGACCTCGAGATCGCTGCAGCAGGGTGGACATGTTTATTGGGGTGCCTGGATGGCCAACAAGGCACCTTTAACCGCCCTTGCATGCTTTACGTATCTACATGTATCCAGGCACCAGGCTCTTCGCGGCTTCACCAGTCTCCCTTGAAGCATTCAACCCACGGCCTCGGCGTGATGATTTGCTTCTTGGCCCGCCCAGACGCCTTGCCCAGGGAGCTAATCAACGTCCCATCGTCCAAGTCAATCGCCCATACCATGGTCCTATTTCGCACGAGGCGTGTCAGCACATCTGTCTTGTCTCTCCGCCGCTGGCCGTTCATCAGGGGAGAACGAGCATACATACCCTCCCAGGCATCTCTGATGCGCATACTCGAGCTTCATCTTGAGCGTCTCTTCGTCGTCCCAGCTCACCCACTGGTCCGAGTCCCACGTGACAATCTTGACGGCGGCTGTCTCGTCCAGCGTCACGTCGGCGCCGGCATCTATGATCTTGGAGATCTCGGCAGCGGACAGCACGCCCGCCGTTCCGGTACACTCACCCTCCCCGGCGCCCTCGAGAAACTCGCAGCCCGCCGCCATGCAGCTGGGGTCCTTCATGGTGAACGAGCGCCCATAGAAACCCAAGCCCGTGACGACGCGCTCCGGGTTGATGTTATTGCGCCAGAGAAGATTCAGGCCCTGGTTGATCTCGGTCAGATTAGTGTGCGCAGCCGCGTACGGGCCCAGGGACTCAATTTTGGCGTCCCAGACACCGTGAATGTCATAGGTCATGACGTTGAATCAGTCGAGGTATGGCTCCATTTTGACAATGTCGAAGCCACGAAGGTACCAGTACGATGCGGGCTGCTCTCTGGTCAGTGACTGTGGCAGAAACAAACAGCCCCGTCGGGAGGAGGAGGGGGGTGGGTGGCTCACCAAGGTCAGGGTGACACCGTATGGGCGACCTTCTTGGTTCAGACGCTCACGGAGGCGCCTGAGAAGGTTGACGTAGGACGCAAAGTCCTCCTCAATGCCACCGCGATCCTCGGCAACGGGACTGCGGCACCAAGTCAGTTTCGCCGTTGTCAACGAGGGAGGGGGCCTCACTATTCCCAGTCCAGATCGACGCCATCAAAGCCGTAATTCTGCATCATAGATATAAGCGAGTCGAACCACTTGTCCTGGTTGGCCTCGCCCTTGGCCATATCTGAGAAGACAGTGCGGTAGGGGCCAGGGTCATTCATGGCCCAGCCCCAGACGGCGATCCAGACCTCGAGCTCCGGATCCTTCTCCTTGAGCGCCGTGACCCTGCCGTACCGACTGGCGGTCCCCTCATCCATGACGTCCATGCGGAACGTGTCCGGGTCCATGAGGGCAAACGAGAAGAAGATGTGCGTGTAGTAGCCCAGGGGAATGTCCTCTGGCTCCATGTTGCCGCAAGGACGCTGATGGTTCCAACCCTCATAGTAGCCGATGAGCTTCTTACTCGCGGACTTTGCCGAGACAGGACACTCGGGGTTGGGCACGGTCTTGCCGCCACAGAAGCCTTGCGTGGTGCCGCAGAAGCCAAATTCACTGCAGCAAACATTGAGTAGACAGGTCGTCGTGTTCGACCACTCTGATCCCCAACCGGGATCGCACTCGCTCTTCCAATGGCATCCGGAGGTGCAACCGTCGCCGCAAAAGTCCGGTCCCATGCCGCAGACTCCTGCTCCGGTGTCATCTCTGCAAACGCGCGCTGATCAGACGACTGGAGACACAATGAGGGACGTGGAAGGTGGTATATCTGGCAGCTTACAGTGGCCCGCAGCATCCCAGCTTGCATGGCTTGCTCTCTGAGCAGGTGTAGTCCTCCTCCTCATCTTGGTGGGCCTGCACCACCATTTTGCGCTGCTGTACCTCGGGCTGGTCGACGATAGCCTCCAAGAGCAGCTTGGCCTCGGCCTGACCTGCAAAAGTGTCGAGCTTCAACGCGTGGGCCATGCAGACCAGCATCATGCCGAGGCAAAGGCCATGACATGCTATTGCGGGCGCCATACTGGATGCTCCTTTCGAGGCAATGTGTGCCACTACTGATGTCAGTGGAGAGGTTGATGATGGGAGCAAAGTCGTAAACACCAAGACGCGTATTGGATGTGCACACCAAATGGGAGGGACACACTTGCACTCGAGTAGCCAGCAGAGGGCCCAAGAATATCCAGCGCCAAGTTCAGCAGCACACTCTTTGCCATTGCGAAGCCTTGGCAGCTGGCACTGGGCAACCTGTACCCTGTAACCTGTTACTGTTGGGCGCAATTTGGCCTGCAGCAAGTGGAGACTGGACTTGGAAACATGTCTTTTGCCATTCGTGTCCATCGTTTACCGAGGTCAGAACATGAAACGATTTTACCTGTTGGTTTTGCCCATATGCACCTCGCGCGAATGCAATAGTAACGGGCCTAGGACCCCGGCTATGGTTGCATCTGAAGAGGCTCGGATCTCTTCGGCCTGCATTAGCGGCACCTTGGCTCTGCAACCAGGGCCTGATGCGCCGTCGGGATCGACAAGGCTCGGACGGGGCCGGGGGAGGTATCGGTACTTGACAGGGATCATGCGGTTCGGCTCATCTGGGGATGCCGCGTCTTGGCATTTGATGTTTCTTTGACCACCCTGCTTCATGCATGCCCCCATACTTCGGACCAGACTACAACCAAACGCTGAAAAATACTTTACCTCGTGTTGGTCCAGCCCCCTGCGTTCAAGATTAAATATTGGGGGCCGAGATGGTCATTTGACTTCCCCCTGCGTTACAAGCGCCTTGCAACGCGGTACTCTGGACTCTGAAGGACCTACTGGTGACGTCTGCTTGTTGCAGGGGACGACGACATTCACGTCTGTCTCTCCGGAAAGTTCAACTCCTGGCCTTCTCCGTGGTTCCCAGGGAAGGAGTTTCGGGCGTTCCTCACATTATTCCCACACGCTCTCTCGTTGCCTTTTCTCTTCGTTTCCGTCTCCAGTCTCTACGTTTCTCGGTCGAGCCCCTTCTCTAGAGGCTCTCTTAATCGTTCCTCTGGCCTGGTTTGGGGTATCCACAAGCCACCTCTTTCTGCTCATCTTGTGCTTCTCCGAAATGCTCAAGCAGACCATTGTTGGCCTCCTTGGCCTCTCGCACGTCGCTGCTGCCTGGGCCGTCCCTTCGCCGCACGCGGGTCTGCACCGAGAAGCGACCGTGACGGCACAGGGGATCAGGAAGCGGGACAGCGATGTGAGCGAATTCTCTTGGGTCAAGCGGTGGGCGGCCATTGGCGACAGCTACACGGCGGGCATTGGTGCTGGCGCGCCCCTTGGGCGCATCTGGGACGATGAGCTCGAGATTACTCTCCCTGACGGGACCATCAGCGGTCATGGCGACTGGTACTGCTCGCGCTACAACCGCGCCTACCCCAAGGTCATTGAGAAGCAGTTTGGCTCCCACATCGAGGACTTTCAGTTCCTCGCCTGCAGCGGCGATCGCTCCGAGCAGATCTTCCAGCAGGTCGAGCATCTCGAGGGCGATCTGGACTTTGTGACCCTGACGGCCGGGGGCAACGACCTCTGCCTCGCCAAGATGATCAAAGACTGCATCATGCTGCCCTACCTGAAAGACGACGCGTGCGATACCGTCATTGAGAAGGCACAGGAGAACATTGACACAATTCTCAAAGACAATGTGCGCCAGATCCTCACCGAGCTGAACGGCAAGATGAGTAAGGATGGCATCGTCGTCATCAACGGTTACGCCCAATTCTTCAATGTGGAGACGGACGACTGCGCCGATCAATCTTGGGACGCATTCTGGATGATCCCGCTCCGCAAGCTGTCATTCGAATCCCTCACAAAGTCCCGCCGCGAGCGCTTCAACAAGCTCGTCATTGGCATCAACGAGGCCATTGGCGAGGTCGTGGACGAGGTTGCCGAGGACAAAGACATTGGGTACAAGATTGGATTCGCCCAGTGGGACCTGTGGGCAAAGGAGGGTGTCGATGGACAGATGTGCTCCCCCAGCAGCAACGGCAACTATCCAGACCAAGCGCAGCCCGACATGCAGTTCATCAAGCCAGACACACATCCCTGGAGACTGTGGACCGACGACGTCAAGGACGAACTGCGGAGGCGCGACGCAAAGACCCTCGACGACCTGACGCCCGAGGAGAGGCGTACTTTTCTGCGCTGGGAGGCCGATGTGAGGAGACGTGCCGCCGTCTTCGAGGACAGCATATACGAGTCTGTCCTGTACAAGTCCTCAGCGCCAGGCGCCGAGGTCGTCCATCAACTCGACAAGCGGGCCCCCGCTCCCCCAGGGTGTCCCGGCGACGACGGTACCGACGTGACTTTCGGACTTGGTATGCCTGACTCTGTGGGGCGCAATGTGAGTCGACTCCCTGAACCTTGGCCCTCTGATGGAGCGCCACTTGCGGCCATTGCGACTAACGGGCAGTCCCCTAGTTCCATCCCAATGTCAACGGCCACGTCAGCATAGCCTCCTTTGTCCTCTCCGAGGCCATGGACCTGCGGGCGGTCGTACTCGGCGAGGAGCCCTACTGCGCCGTCAAGTCCAAACGCACGTGCTGGTCCTCCAAGAAAGACTTTCGCGGCTACGTCCAGGCGGACCGGCTCGACATCAGCTACGAGGACTTTTGCAGGAAGCACGTGCCCAAGGAGCACCCAGACCACACCACAAACTGGGAGGTCAAGAAGACGTACGACAAGGGGACTCCAGATGAGCACCAGCTCATCATTACGCTGGGCAATGGGCTGGCCGACTTTGACGAGGATAAGTGCCTCGAATCATTCGAGAGCCTCATCCACGACTGCGACACGGACAATGCCATGAACTGGAAGCGTGGAGGCGAGTACGTCGTGGACGGCGGTGACTACACCTTTGAGATCTACCCCAAGAGAGACAACCGGCCGTGGCCACCCCCCTCCAAGCCCGTAGGTCGATGCGAGGGCTGGTGGAAGGTGCTCTTCTCGCATTACGAGATCGAGGGGGGCGGTTTCTCCACGCATGATCATGGCCAAAAGACCATGCTCCCCAACATGGATACCTGCTACGGGCTCGGCACCTCCCTGTGGAAGTTCAAGTACTATGACGAGCCCACCGACGAGGGCTACGAGTGGAAGGCGACTTGTGAGTGGCAGAATGTCCCATTGGGAGGGCATGAGTGCAGCCATGCTAACGGATGGCAGTCAACACGCCCGTGTTCGTCATGAACCGATGCTTCCGGAACAACAAGATCGTCAAGGCCGCCGGCGGGTGGACTGATGGCTGCAGAGGGAACGATGGGTAGCCGCGCGGCTCGGAATTTTCTTTCCAATGTCTCACGAACAAAAGCAAGCGAAATTGACGCCAACGTCCCTCTGCGGAGAGACAGACTCTTGCCCCGACCCATTCTGCCGGCAGCAGCTCTACAAGTCATTCGTGAGTAGGACTCCCGCAAGGGGGTTGTCCGCATTTGGATCACAGCGCTTCGGTGACATGGTGATGGGAGCCAGGGTTTTTCTCTGCGGAGACCTAGTGTAGACTGTAAGCCGTGAAGCTTCCGCGGCTGGCGTCAGCAGCCCCCCGGACTTTGGACTTTGGAGGACTGTGGTCCCGACCTCTGCAGGCACAGACCAAACACGTGTCCGCCTAAGCACGGATAACATGCTCACCTCCGGTTGTCAGAGTGTGTACAAAGCCTGGTTGTTCTGTTCCGACTACCTTTGCTATTGGTGGTTTCTTCAAGGGCGACATCTTATCCCGCTAGGCTCGTTGATCTACTGGATAGTGTAGTAATGATAGGGACACAGTAGTGACACAGCGGGCCTCGGTCTGTTTCTGACTTCCAGTGCTCTCCAACTGCGTAGAATCGCCGGCGTTGTTCTGACCCCCGGGAGACTAAACAAAATGGGCAAGATGTGCAATGGCACATGTTTCGAGGGTATGATTCGAATCGCCAGCTGAAAGGCGCCACGACCTCATTTCTGTTGTCGCGAAGGCTAGGTGTGTTGCTGATTGCTTTCGCTCATCCTGGAGAGGGTCTTCTCGAACCCATAGGCCTCGTCTTCAACCCAGATCAAACCGTAGTTCTCTCAGGCGGCAAAGGGAGAAACACGAGTCCATGACGCCCCCTCTTCATCGGCGCGAAATTCGACGCCCTCGCCAAAATATCCAGCATCCTGCCAGGCCTTCATGGCACTGCCATCAAAAGGGCCCTGTGTCGCCCCGTCATCGCGCCCGTCAACCCATCTAAACAGCCACTTTCGATTTGGGTCGGCAGCAGTCTCAGCAGTATCCGCCGCTCGAGGCTCGACCCAGTCTTCTCCAGTTTCCCGACTCCATTCTCGCACAAGAACCTCACGCTCTTGATCGTAAATTTCCTCGTGGTCGCGACTTAAGAGCTTGTCTGATGCGTCTGTGATCATACGTATTGACTCCTTGATCTTGGCCTGCTCAGAGTCCTCGGCCTCCTGATCAACGTCCATGGTATCTTTCTTCATCTTCTTGAGTTTCCAGCTGGGAATCTTCTTCTTCGGCTTTTGACTCTTCCCTAGGCGTGCAAGGGCCTCCAACGGAGTCTCTGCCTTGTCGAGCTGCAATATCAGGCTTTTCAGCAGATCAGACACGGAGACATTGTCCTCGTCCAGCCGTTGCTGCCGTGCCTCGGCCTC
Source organism: Emericellopsis cladophorae (assembly GCF_022114955.1). Lineage (NCBI taxonomy): Eukaryota > Fungi > Ascomycota > Sordariomycetes > Hypocreales > Bionectriaceae > Emericellopsis > Emericellopsis cladophorae. The sequence continues at coordinate 193,620 of NW_026250966.1, read as the reverse complement.
CCGTTTCTGGTGGGCTTCAGCAGCTTTGCGGATGGCCTTCTTGCTTGTTCCTTCCAGCCAGTTGTCATGAACGGCATCGGGGTCGCCGGCTTGGCGAACGTAATTTCCCTGTTCATCAAATTTACCCTCCTCCAACTCATCCCGTAGATTGAAGCCTTCGAGCTTCGGCGCGTTGCGTTTCAGCCCTCCTGCGCCAACTTCCTCGTCAATGCCCTCCTCCTGGACGGCGAGCGCAACATCTTCCTCGTCGTCGCTGCTATCTTGATGATCGAGGTGTGCCGAGCTCACTTGGCCCTCGATCTTGTCGGCATCGAGAAACTTGACGTGCTTTGGCTTGATGCCGGCGGCATCAACGTCTGCTGGACCAACATCATCCGTGTCGGCACCAGCAGCTGCGTCGTCGTCGGGCGCAAACATGTCGTCGTCCTCCTCGTTGGCTGCCGTGTCCCTTTGTCCTTCTGGCCCTGTGCCAGCCGCATCGTAGTTCCCAAAGGCATTGCCGATGTTGACGTCGCCTTTTTTCCTCTTTTGCGCCTTATCGTTGAAGGTGTCATTGTCCGAGTCGCTGTCGTACCCATCCACGTTCACCGCACCGCGCTTCGTCGCTCTGCCGCCGCCAATCACGTCGGCTTCCAGTATCGCGTCATCCTCGCGAGCTTGCGGCGCGAGATTGGACGGGTTGCGCACATCGAACTGTAGATTCGTCGAGTCGGTATTCGAATCGTTGTGCTGTGCACGGGCGTAGACCTCGCCCTCTCGACTAGGCCGCGCAGCCGAAAATCTTGATGCCATATCGTGATGAACCAGCGAACTGCGCGAGCTGGCTTTGAAGCATAGATAGCATGGTTGTTCAAAGGAAGTGTGAATCACAATGTCGCAATAGAAAACGACCCGAGTTTGTGTAGCTTTGACGCCACACTTCAAAAGATTACCTAGCCACAGTGTGGAGGGGACCATTGTGCGTCATGCAGCCAGCTGCCTCCGAGCTTCGCCCCACGTCACGACGTTCAGTTTCCACCTGTCAACGATCCCGAACCAGCTTCGCACTTCCACCTCTTGAATACCAGTTGCTGCAAGCAAGCCTTTGTCCCCTTTCAAGAACAGCTCATCATCCGGATACACCATCCGCCACAACCAAATAGCGAGCGAACCGACTTTGACAATTGGTTGAGCCCTACTTGTAGCTGTCTAGTCATGGTATGGTATCTTCCGGGGGGGGGTTGTATCTGTCGGCTCTGACCTAGCCATAGTACTCCAGCTTCGGAGGCGGTCCCGGCATGGACCCAGCAGACTTTCTAAACATGCGCGCCGGCCGCCGACCGATCGTCCAGCGGTTCGATGAATACTACCGCTGCTACCCCATCATCATGGCCCCCGGCAACGCTCGACCAGAACTGAACTACGGATCGAAGATCATCCTACCTCCCTCAGCCCTCGACAAAGTGTCCAAGCTTCATGTGCAGTGGCCACTATTGATGGAGCTTATCAACGGGGCCGGACCGAAACAGACGCATGGTGGCGTGCTGGAGTTCATCGCAGAGGAGGGCAGGGCATACATCCCACAATGGGTGGGTGGCCCCCGACACCATGAAAATCCCATACTGACCGAGACAGATGATGGAAACACTGGGCATGGACGTTGGTGACATGATCCAGATACGGACGACATCGCTGGAGCTTGCCAAGATGGTGAAGCTGCAACCCCAGTCTACTAACTTCCTCGATATCAGCGACCCAAGGGCAGTGCTGGAGCGAGCCTTTCGAAATTTTGCGACACTCACAAAAGGCGATGTCTTCAACTTTGAATACAACGACACAGTGTATGACGTTGCGGTGTTGGACGTCAAGCCCGAAACCGACAGGATGGGCGTATGCATGATCGAGACAGACGTATCAGTCGAGTTTGCACCCCCAGTGGGATATGTCGAGCCTGAGCGCCAGAGTGGGACGAGCACCCCTCGAAGCGGACGGCCAGGAGTTCCTGCTGGTGGCGTGCTTCACAGTCAAGGCACCATGGCACAGGCCATCAACTACAACGCTATCGCGCCCTCTGTGACGAGCACTCCGACCAACTTTCTCGGCGAAGGACAAAAGCTGGTCAAAAAGGGCAGTAAAACTGCCACTCCCAAGCCTGCAACGCCGGTCCCAGCTGATGCCGCCGTTCCGCCGACACGCCGCGACGGAGCTCCTGCCCCTCTTCGATTAGCACCAAACAAGCTATTCTTCGGATACGAGATTAAGCCGGTGAAGACTAAGGAAGAAAAAGAAGAAGAAGCGAAGAATACGAGCAAACCACACTTTGCTGGTCAGGGACAGTCACTACGTGGCGCTGTCAAGCGCAAGGGCGAGGGCGATGACAAGGGCAAAGCCCCTGAGAAGAAGGGATCCGGTGATGGAAGCCGCCTGGACCGCCGTCCGCGATAAGAGGTCTTGTTTAGTTTGGGTCGGCGTTTGGGGTCTAGGGACGCATAGAAATTGCTTTATCTGGGACACACTATTCGCCTATTTAGCGGGCAAAATCATACTCGACGGTGCACATTTTCACGCAATCCGACTCTACGGTATCGGCTCTCGCGGATCTGTTGATCATAGACGCTCAAGAAAAGTAGGGAATTGTCACTTTCAGGAAGTCAAGTCTGCGTGCATCAACGAAGCTTCTATTGCCGAAAATCACAAAGCAGCCCAAGCCGGGGCAATGCACATCCCAAGCTCATTTCTTACCCTAAACCTTCCTTCGACTGCTCGACAAACAAACGAAGCCAGGGCATAGTGTTCGACTATGGAGCCGAGCTTACTCCTAGGCACCACCACTAGGCTGTGAAACCATTGAGCCACTCCTTAAACTTGGCACCGTCCGTGCCCGATGCAAGCCTGCTTAGCTTCTTAGCTGAGCTCAATGTGGGCTTCAAAACGAGGCACCTACCTAAACAAGGCAGAGACTTACTCCTCCGCTTCATCAGTGTCTCCGGAGTCCTCGGTCTTGGGCTCCTCAACCTTGGCCTGTCGCTTGCGCTTCTTGCTAGGCGTCTCGTCACCCATTGCCTCCTCTTCGGCCCTGACCTTCTTCGTCTTCTTCGCAGAACCCTTGCCCGTGCTCTTCTGAGGAGTGGCTGGAGCGGTGTTTTTGACCGGGGTGAATTTTTTCGCGTCGGTGGGCATGCTGTGTCGCTCCTTGAAGGACTTTAAGACCCTCTTGGACCAGTGTTGGCTTTTTGGCATGGTCATTAGCATCGCGGAACGTCTGTGGATGACTGGTTGTACCTACTTCATGGCGTCCTTGGTGAAGCTATAGCCCCAGTCGCTCATGGACTCGTGGGCTTTGTTCCAGTCCGCCTTGATCTTGCCGTCATTCTGGCTCAGAATGATAGCCATGGCAAGGTCCTTCTCGGCGGAATCATCCCACTTCTTGTTGTCCTTGCCGTTGGCGGACATGGCTGTTAGGTCGTTCGGGACTAGACGTGATCAGTGAGTTGCAAAGACGAAGAACTCGTAAAATGACGAGGACACATACTTATCGACTGCTTATTCTTTGAGTTGTTAGGGTGCTGCCGGGCGCGAAGGGAGTACAGGCAATCGGGTAGTATACTCGCAAGCAAGTGAAGAAAGGTGGGAGGAAGGAGGAAAAGAGGAGATGAAAAGAAGACAAGACAGCAGATAAACCGTGGCCTGTACTTTCGGGGCATTCACTCTCTCTGAGTGTAAGACAACAACAAGCATGGCATGGGCGAACCAGCTGGCTCGTTTGCTGGGCAGATGAGACGAATATGAACGGGACGTGAGCCGCTCAATTGCAAGGCTGCAATTCACTCGCAGCTCTTTTTTTGGCCGCGGCATCGAGAGTTTACCTTGACAAGTAGGTGTTGTCTCAAGAACATGCCGCGCGTTGACATGTCGTATAGCCTGCGAGTGTAGACAGAAAGAGTGGCGTATTCGGTCATCTTTATCAGTGTGCGTCTAGGGATATAGTGAATACACTGCATGCGATTTGCGTCAGCGTCAACATGTGATAATCAAGGAAATGTCATTTTTCATGGTCAGCCAGTCGCCCAAAATGGCAATCTGAGCAACTAGGCAAACCGCAAGTGCAGGTAAACTATCAAAGCCGTTCGTGTTTGCCCCAATCCATACCATCATCAAAGTCAACAAACCGTAGCCCACCCTGTGCAAGTTGCCAACGAGGTCACTGCAAAAGCCCTTAAGACGCAATGTCTGCCATAATTCAGTCTTTCTGAGGCTCAGTATCTGTCTCCATCTCGGACCCTCGGTGCTGTGGAAGTAATTAGCAAGTTGTCGAACCCGGGGTTTTGATGGTGACTTACTCGACAAGCCTGGCCATGGTTTAAGCAATGGCTTCTTGTTTGATCTTTTTGAGGAGTTGATCACCGTCCATATCAGCCTCGGCCTTTACCTTGGCCATGTGGTCTTCGAAACTCTCTTCCTCATCACCATCACACTGCTCGTCTTCGACCACCTTGCCCTTGGCCTTCTTGATTGGCGCCTTGCGCTTTCGAGGCGTAGAAGCAGCACTCGCAGTCCTCTTGACGGGCGTGGTAGGCTTGCTGCTGGGATCTCCGTTTGCTCCCTCGTTGAGGCGGGACATGTCGCGGCTCTTGCGAAGCTTCTGAATGTGTTGGCTGTGGAAGAGCTTGTTAGCAACTGCTTGTCAAAGAAAAGTGTCAAAGCTCGTGTCTCGAAGCGTACTTGATGGCGTCGTAGGAGTATGTATAGCCCTTGACTCTCATTCGCTCCGTAATATCTGTCACTATTGCCTTGGTGGGCTTGCAGTAGTCCAACAGACAGAGGAGAAGGTCCTCGTGGGAGGCCGCGCCCCATCCACGCTTCATGGTGAGATGTGAGGAAGGGAAGATGTATTAAGATATGTAGTTGTGGCAATTGTGGTTGTGCCGCGCAGTTCAGACTCGCTGGAGCAATAAAGCAGAATTAGGATATGAAAGGATTCAAGTAGGTAGATCGACGAAGATTGAAAGTGGGCAGAGTAAGAAATGCAGGCGGGTTGACGGGCAGGTGAGTGAAGGGGGGAGGCAAAGGGAGCCAGAGGCAAGCAGTGATTACCGTAGTGCAGACTCGGAAAAGGTATGGCCCTTGGAGTGAAGACCTTCCATGATCTTTGTGAGATCAGACTGAGAGATTGTGATCGAATGGAAGACCTCGATGAGGATGTCCTCATGAGTCTTCTCGTCCCACTTGGTCAGGACACGAGACATCTTGGAAAATGTTGTTGTGGCCTTTCAAACCCGGAGATGAAGGATACTTGTTGGATTGTGGATCGTGAATCTCGCGGGAGAGAGGGTGGTGGTAGATGTGCGGGACTGAGGCCAACAGTGACTTGATCACCGCTAGGCGTTTTCAACGTTGCGAGAATGACGAATTGGGGAGAAGAGAGAGGAAAAAGTCAGGATATACCGCAGAGCGTTCCAGCTCACATCATGGCCGCACCCACCGAGGTAGGCAGCAACAGACGCCTTGAACTCGGGAGTAAGGCCGCCACCGCTATCGAGACGATTGTAGAAAACAATCGACAACTCGCGGAACACATCGATGTTATCCCATGTGCCGGATTTGCCTTTCTTGACCAGAGTTTCGTTCTCGGATGCCATTTTCGTGGTGATCACGGTCGTGAGCGATGTGGTGGTTGTGGTATGGGGAGTTTCGTTGCTCGATGAAAGATCGACTCTTGGTGTTGACGAGGCTGCAATGGTTGTTGAGTAACGCTGATCTGATCATCATCTCAGGGGAGCCACAAAATTCAGGCCATAGACATCCTCTGGCTGTGTTGTCATCTGGTCTCATACACCCCTGATCGCTTTCAGTGCTCGACAAACAAGATTTCTGATTGCTATCTCGATTCGGAATAAATAACACACCGCCCCCAAGCATCGCTAAATCCAAGCATTACTCCCAAAAGTCAAATTTGTTTATTATTAGAAGCATATCTCCGACAGACACCGCTCGCGTATCGACAACCCCGGGGGGATGGGGCAAATGTGTCGCCAAAAGCTCAAGGGCTGCTCTCATATCACTGCGCTCCCAAAAGACTTCAGCAGGAACAAGGGGTTGTGTCTCAAGCTTCGCCATAGTCAAAGCTACTATTGATTAGCCATGAACGACTAGCACGACGGAATACGATTGACTTACTCCGGGGGGTACTGGTCGGAACCGCCATTCCCATTGTTGGCGTCGGCGAGGGCAAGAACTGGATCATCGTCATCCAAAGGCTGGTCTTGGCTAATTTCGTCTTGGCTTTCTAAGCGTTGCCGCTTCACAGGAGGGCCATCCTCGCCCTCATCTTGTTCCTCGCCCTGTCCATCCTCCGACCGTATTGACAAGTGCTCAACGCCGGAGCCGTTGTGGCCAACATTCGGCGACGCTGCTGCAGCAGGATTATGGGGTGTGGTGGGTGCCGGCGCTGGCTGGATGGTTTCTTGTTTAGTTGCTTGTGCCGATGAAGGTAAGTCCATGGATGATTGCATCGCTGGGGTAGGAGGGGTCTGTGTCTGGGTATGCAATTGTGTCTGCGCCTGCGCCTGCTGGTCGGGTACAGGGCCGTAATGCTGCGTTTGCTGGCCGTGCTGTTGCGAGGCGAAGTGATGGGCCGCCTGACTGGGATGTGGGGGCTGTCCTGCCTGGGGCTGCTGGTAGTGAGGGTGATGTTGCTGTGGATGCTGCCCAGGGTGCTGCTGCTCTTGGAACTGCTGGTGCTGCTGCGCTGCTTGTTGCTGAATCTGTGGCTGAGGCATGTTTGAGAAGGCCGGAGGAGCTGACTGCAGATTGGGATCCTGATTAGGGGCGAGCTGGCTTGGTCCAACATCCCCAGGGGATGACTGGCTTCCATCGCCGCTGGCATCTTTTTTCGGCCGTCCTCGACCCGGACCTGGTCTCCTTGTAATAGGATTCAGTGTTGGATCGTTTTTCCGGTACGGGTTGTGTATGATGCCGCCATTGGCTTCAGCCTTGCTCTGGGCTCGTCTCAGCCCCTGAAAATGCTGCCTGCAACATCGTCAGCCAATGCGTCTTCACCAATACAGCCAGAACAATGCATGGGTTTGACAATTATGAAGTAGTCTTTCATGCCGACCAGTCGAGTATGAGATCATGCCAGAGGGCCTCCGGCATGGGCAACATGGGAGGCCGCCAGACGCGCTCCAAGCCATGCGCTTATCAGCCGAGAGACCTAAATTGAAAGCATCTCAATGAGGCTCGAATGGTACCCAGAAACAACTTGCAGTCACCAACCCATTAAAAAGGCAAGAAGCTTCAGAGAAAGCGCCCGGCAATAGTTGTACTCACCGGCAACCCTCGTTGGTGAAGCCATATCCCATGGCTCGCAGGGCGTTACCAATGGTGACCCATTCCGAGCCACTGATGACGCCAATGTTCTTCACAGACAAGATGGTGAAAAACAGGTCCTTGTCGGCGCGATCGTTCCAGTTCTTGCTGTTCATATTGAATAAGATTGGAAGGATATATTGGACTGTAGAGCTACTCCAAGTCGCGTACGATGAGGACGCGATGGGTTCTTAGATGTTCAGTGTTAAGTCGAAGACAGATCCACCCGCAGAATTGGTAGTGACTTGCGTCTCTGCCGCCACATGTAAGGAAGGTTCGGCACAGGAGCGGAAGAACGTGGAGCCGGAAGAGCGCGTCTGGACTCGGCGCCGGTAAACTTGTGCTTGCACAACGAACATGGTCGACCGGAAGACCGTTCAAAGCCAGGGTATGCTTAGATACGACATGTCAGCTTTGCCAAAGCTATTTCTCAAGTCCTAGAGTGGTTTTCATCGCGAGTCTGCCGGTCATTCATCGCTAAGATACCTGAGCATATCCGGAGCAGCGCCTGAGTTTAACCGACGAGAGCCAAGACCGTTGCACTTACTTGCCTTAGGCACCCACAACTCGCGTCAGATCGCAGCTCGAGCTTGAGTGGGGCACTTTACAGCTCACGTGCATTCGTGACAAGCTGGCGTTACGGGGTCGAGATGCCTTGCACAGTGCCCATCGCGTTCCGCGCCTCCCAACGTCCGCATGAACCCCCCATCTCGTTGCGTTGAGATTACTGCTTCACTCTGACCGTAGAGCTGGCTCAAAACTCTCGAATTGCCATCGAATACATGTTAAAAACTCGCTGCAAATTTTCCCGGCGATTAGACGATAATTGAGCGTTGATTGCTCATGGTTTGCCGTCGACGCGAATCGTCCATTTTTACGACGTCACCGCCTCGAAACAAAGGCTTCGCCAGCTTCACCAGCGCAGGGGCTATTTATTGTGGATTGGACAGCGGCAGTCCCTCACATGGGTGTCACCATAAGAAATGAAAGGTGTCAACTCACTCACGAAGTCATGATCCGAAGCAAGCAGGGGTTTTAAGGTGCCCTTCACTGTTCAATTCTGGAAGGGCATCACTTGGTCAGTGACGGCGCCGCTTCAATGCCTGGAAATTCGAAAATCTGGCAAACGAATCCAACTTTAATTGAAGGCACAGGATACAATAATTGGGCAGGGCCTCTTGTATGCTATGAAAGTAAGGTACATTCTTTTCCGCTCCAGTCGTTGTGATGCATGGGCTTGCGCCTCGATTCCGGCGAGGAGTGAGTCACCGTGTGGATGGGCGCCCGCCGTCAACTCAACGTAAACCTTCGAGGCCCAGCACCACGAACATGAACGAACAGGGACATGAGTTATCCAAAGAAAATGCCTCGGAGTTCTCTTAATTCTTCGACAACCAAGTCAATCTCTTTAAGATAATAGTTTGCTTTCCCCACCTCCAATGGGCTTAAGTGGTTGCAGCGGGATTGGCAGGGGTCGCCCCAGCAAACTCAACGCGCAGTGGGGAGTTGGCACTTTGAAGCCGGCAGGTCGTCGAGAATTGATTGTCGCCGAAAAGCATGCATCCATTGACTCCGTATCTCATGTTCTGATGCCGCACATGCACGATAGGACCAGGCTTACCATTTTGGGCCGACCCTCTAGGCAACAACCACCCCTGCTCGGTGCCATCTCAGACATGATTCGCCACAACCTCACAAATGCTGCACTGTGCAGCTTCGGTTCCTGGAAACCGTGGAGCCTCTCATTCGCACCACCATCAGCTTGCTTATAAGTCCGGAGGCCCTCGAACTTTTAAGGCAGATTCACGGCACCGCTCTCGCCTCTTCTTCTCTCCTTCTTCTGTCTGATCTCGTAACCAACTTTGAATCGTCTTCGATTCGATCAGCAGCACCGCATCGCCTACTACGACAGACCTCACCAGTCCAGAACTTCAGAGTCCATACCACCCATTCGAATCCGCCATACTAGCTCATTGATGTGGCTCGCCTGAGTGCTACTCACGCGCCATTTGCCTGCAGGCTGTGATAAATCGAGCCCTTTCGAAAGTAAATACGTATCGGCAGCCGCTCCTGATTTCATCTCAGTGAGTCACCCAACTTCCATCTTGTTCTGTGTGCTTGGTCTGGTTAGCCATCACGATACTGCCTAAATGCTGCCCTAACTATAAATCTCGGTCACAATTCTTGCCGTACTACCTTACCCTCTCTAACATGAATAGGGTCACAGCATCGAAGCAACCATCCCGCCATGTCTCCTAACAGCGACAATGCCATGGCTCGCTTTTTGTTCGCCATACTGAAGCAGAAGAACCTGAAGGATGTAGGTCTGCCGCGGTGACTTCTGGAGATCTTCCATTTTAATTATTCCTCAGATTGACTGGAACCAAGTTGCAGAGGATCCCGTGCTCTTGCAGCCCATCTCGAATGGCCACGCTGCGAGGATGCGCTACTCCCGCTTCAGAGCAACGGTATCCAATGCTGATAGACGTTCACCCTCCTCGTCGACGGGCGCGAAAAGCAAGAGCATGGACAAGAACCGAGTGTCAAAGGCGAAGTCGAAGAAGGACGGTCCAATCAAGGTGGAACAGGGGCGCGCTGTCAAGCAAGAATTCACACAGCTCTCACTGTCAAACTACTCGCCCGCATCAGGATCAGCACCCTCGCCATACTTATCCGACCACTACGACGACTTCACTACTCGGTTTCTGACACCATGCAGCGATGACATGGGAAACCCAAACCTCGCCATCAATCCCTCTGCGATCGAGCGTCCCCCCGGTCCCCAGACTTTCTCCCCAGCGCTTGACTTCATGCAAGCTGCTGCCGTTCACAATCTCCAATCACCAACATTTTCCGCATTTGACGAGGCTGCCTTTGACATGAATACATTCATGACTTCCGACAGCCAGTCTGCTGGTCCCAACCCCTCGGACGAGTGGCACGACCGCATCCACCACCAATTCTGATACCCCAGCGGAAGACGTTCCGCGTCACTTGCAAAGCGAGATGCCATCATGACCACTATGTAACACAAAAAGAAGAAAAGGGGGATCTCGGAGTATAACTAGATTTGCTCGCTTTGGGCGGCTGCATTGCTTTACGATTCATGACGAGGGGGATCCGTTCGCCGGCATTTGGTTGCCTTTGGTTTTCCAGCCAAGCTGCCTGGCTTTTTTGGCGTTTTTGCAAAAGGCGTTTTCTTACACTTTATCCCCGAGACTGGTGTCGGTTGTTGGTTTTGACAAGACTATTTGGTATCGTGGTCTGAATAGAGCTACAGTCTTGATCCTCAATGAACACTGACCTGCGGCGACTGTCTCGCTCGAACATAATAATTCTACACGAAGTTCCGTTCTGTACTTGATTCATCAATCTCCCAGGCAAGTGAAAGCAGGCACTCAGGAGAACATCTCAAACTGGAATAATGGCGACGGCTAAGAACGTTCTCGTATTCAGACAATCAGCTTCCCTCTGAGAGCCTCAATGCATACACGCCACTTCCCTTCGCCTCATCTCATTTCACACCTCCGTCACTCAACCAATTGCTCACTCCTTGTGCAGCCTCACATCAATCACTTTCACTTCTCATTGATCCAAGTCAGCCCGAACTCTTCCAACAACCATCAACCTGTTATCGCCTTTTGCGCTCCTAACCATTTACTCCTTCAAAAGCTCACCAAGTCCATTCATCGTCTTCCACATTTATTCATAGGCACCAGCATCCATCCACCCAACATTCAACATGACCGAAAAGAACAACATGAACGCCGACGACAAGCCCAAGAAGGAGCCCACTCCTCTCGAGGCCATGTTCTTCTTTGCGATCGTCAAGCACACCAAGAACAAGGCTGATATCGACTGGGCTGGTGTTGCTGCCGAGCAAGGCTTCAAGTCCGCTGAAGTGGCCAAGGTAAGTAGACGGTCACATTCATATGCATCTGTCGCTAATATTGCTGCCCAGGTTCGTTTCGGACAGGTCAAGCGCAAGCTTGGGATCAACGACACAATTACGCCAAACCGCAAGGGCCCTACCAACTCTCCAGGCAGTACCCCGACAAAAGTCACCAAGACGCCAACCAAATCTCGAGGTGGACGCCAGAAGGCGCCTGTGAAGAAGGAGGAGTCTGACACGGAAGGAGACACCAAAATCAAGACAGAGGTCAAGTCAGAGAGCCGGGGCAAGAGTTTCAAGGGTGAGCGGGACGAGGAAGACTCTGATCCATCGACCCAACTACAGGCCGACATGGATGCAATGCTGAACGAGGACCCTTTCTGATGGCAGCGTCATGATAGTTGTGGAGCACTGGGACAGCGGAAAATACTAGCTTTCGATGGTGGCGGTGGAAGATATCTTCGGATCAATTTGCTTTGGTTGCAATCAGTTTTACGGTTGCAGACTGGATTTGGGGATGATAGCAAACATGAGCGCGACGAAGAAGCACAATAACAGGCTCTAAGGCTCAATGAATGGTTTCCACATCAGTATTGAATGCGGGCTCTTGAGACTTCTTTGCAAAATGATTGAGATTGTGATGGCCGATATCGAACCGAGTGTCACTTTACTCTCTCCCATATCCATGCTTCAGCCGCGATCTTCACTGCTCTTTGACGGAATGGCGATAATCATGTCTACAAGTAGGTGCTCATTAAATATATACTAGTGGTAGAATTTTGATATCAATCCTTTCTCTGCGCAGTGCCTGGCTCTGGGGGAGGTGACAGGGAACTGAACGGATACCCAGTGACGCGGATTAGCAGCCTGGCTGTCGTATCTCACCCTACCTGGTAAGGTTCTCCAATTTACGAACAGTGAAGCTTCTGGCTTTTTCCTATCTATATAAGTCTTGCGCGCTCAATTTCCTCTTTCTTCCCTACACCTGCCAACACTATCCACCAAAAATTGCTTCGAAGCTGTAGTCACCTCACAGCAACAAGACATCCCTATACTGCACAACTCTTTTGTACAGCTCGCTCACCTCCACTTCATCGGTATGCATCTGTATCTTTTAGGTTCTGCGTCGCGTCTAACATAACCAGTAATGGCCAAAGCCGAGTCCGCAGGCGACGAGCCGCTCGCCCTCAGCAACAACGAGCTCAAGTTCATCAAGGCTCTGTTCGACAACATGACCCAAAAGCCGGACGCCAACTGGGATGCTGTTGCCACCACGCTGTCGCTGAAAGACGCCAAGTGTGCCAAAGAGCGCTGGCGTCAGCTGTCTGTTCGTCACGGCTGGCGGGAGGGCGCCGGGTCTGGCAACGCCTCTCCCTCTCCGCGCAAGAAGGCTGATTCTACTGCTGGCAAGGTCGGTAAGACAACAACTCCTCGCACTCCACGCGAAAAGAAGGCTGCACCTGAGCCAGAGCCTGAGGCTGAAGTCAAGGAGGAGGATAAAAAGGAGCAGTCTGAAGAATGTTACGAGTCTCCTTTCTGATTCGGTCAACGTTCCTCCTGGAAGGTGCCCGGTACATCAAAAATATGCACCTATCTCGAGAATACCAAGTGCATACATCTGCCTCTTCTATGATCTTCGCGATGCAGTGTAGGGCATTCAAAATAGGTTGTTCAAGGTTAGATAGCTCACAAGATTGGGAAGAAACTGCATAGTATCTAAAACTCGCTGTCTCTTCAAACCCTTTGCTGTTCACCCCACGTACAGATTAAATTAACGTTAGTGATAGAAATCTTGCGACCAATTGGAGTAAGCATTTCATCCAGATCTTGATATTGCCTCGCTCACAAAATTTCACCATCCTAAAAGCCTGTCCCTTTGCGCTGACAGCTGGTACTTTTATACAATGAGTTCAATTCCGCAACACAAACCTCAGGGCAAACACAATCTCGAATGTTTGAAGTAGCGCCATGGTCTTGCTTTCGCATTGCTGTTCGCGCTCTCATGTCCATCTAGGGTAGGCATCTAGAATTGACCCTGTTGACGACACTGGAGCCCCTGGGACCCACAGTAAACAAACAACACTCACCGGTGACTGCAAAGTGAAGACATCGACATGTAGCCCCCAGAGCAAGGCTCGTTCTTTGCCACCAACAACATGTCTTGCAAGAGGCCTTCGAAGCCTGTGTATATGTCGATTTGTCGAGTTTGGATCTTTTTATCCTATCTGTCATCATCGGTCCTTCAGGTGTATGTTTGGCAAGCCCAACTACTCGTCCTGTCAAACACTCGACAGTTTCCAGACCAAAAACAATCCCGATTGACTGTTGGACATTCTGATTGATACAGTCAAAGTACAATATCAGGCATGATCACTCGACAGTGGTGCGAGCACACACTATCTGCACAATCTTCGGTGCACAGGGAACTACTTGGAACGTTGAGGCATTTTCGGAGCACTCATTGATTTCAGACGGTAGCACGAGACGAAAATCTGTTCATTCACAGCTCTAAGAACAATGAAAGCACGCCCGTGCGTGACGTTCTCGAGGGCTCTCTACCTATCCGCGCCCCTTCTAGCCATTTCATTCCATCTTGTTCCGCCCACCTTTGACGCTCCGAGTCTCTCGCATCACACTCTATCCTGCAAATTTGTAACAATCAATTATCCTTCAGTATCCTCTCTCTGGTTTGAAGAATGGACCTGCCTCCCAACTTCGTTGATAACCTGACCGCTGCCGTAAAAGCCTTGCAGAACGTGGCCTCCGACTTGGTACGTTTTCCCATATCTGACAACTGTCTAGTCTGTCTCTCTCGTCACCTTCGTCTGCCTACTGAAGTTCACACATGGACCAATTCTTTCTCTTGAATCACACATTCTGATCCCTCCCAGACCACATTCTCGAATATTATCACCGCCGCAACTCCATCTTCTCAAACTTCAACAGCTTCTCTCAAGATGGCTGGCAAGACTCAGGATTTCGCCGGACAGGTCAAGTTCTTGGTGTCCTGCATCAAGTTCTCCAGCAATGGTAAGGTAGGCTTTGATAACGAACTCACTGTAAAACACTGTTACTAAACGGAAGCCAGCCTGACTTTGAGCAAGTCGCCAAGGACCGCAACATCGTTTCCAAGGCCGCAGCGTATGTGTCCCATATTCCCCATCGGTCTTGTCTGACTCCCATCAGCCAAAAGCGGTACGAGCGCATGATCAAAGCTGCCAATGAGGCCGACAGCGACACCAACAACAAAGAGGAGGAGACTCCCAAGAAGGCTACGCCGGCCAAGAAGCGCGCTGCCAAGGCTGCTCCTGCAGATGAAGAGCCAACACCCAAGAAGCGTGGCCGTCCCGCCCGCAAGACCCCCGTCAAGAAGGAGGAGTCCTCCGAGGACCTGACTGAGGAAGAGGAGGAGGAGGAGCATCAACCTGTTGCCGATGAAGATGAGGAGGACATCAAGCCTCCCGCCAAGTCGCCCGCCACGCCCAAGAAGTCCGCTCAAAAGAACGCGTCCAACGGTTTCACCCCGGCCAACCCCAAGTCCGAGGAGAATGAGGACGATGAAGAGACTTCTTTCTGTGCGTGTACCGCAGACTTGCATCTGTGCCCTACTGACAGCCCCCAGCTGACAAGGACAAGGAGGGCTACAAGTCCCCTTTTTAAGCACCTGGCATCATCCGCACCCGCCTGATGGATGATTCTACTTGGACCTTCTATGATTTGGCGATCTTATGTTTCTAGAAGAAGTTACAGGGGCCGCGAGATAGCAGAGACTTGACGAGCTAGGTCATTGCAGGTTCATCAGGGGATAGATGCTCAGTAGACACAAGATTTCGGATCAAATCGATGATTTTTTATTTCACAATGATATGCTGCCACTTGATTTCGATCAGTTTCAGCCCAGTGTGTCTGTAAAATTGCATGCTTTTGCACCTGAAGCATCTCGCTATGCCAGGAGCATGTGTGTCTCCCACCTTGCTCCAAGTGTCCAAGCCTCTGAGAACCTCCTCACTTTCATTAGGTATCTGGTAGGCATCAACCCAACCTCCCGACTTTACTATGCTATCAAACCACGTACGCGATTCTCAGTCTCTCACAATAGAGCTTCTTAGCTCATCCCATCTTGAAGCGAAAGCTTCTCTCGTCCCACAGTATTGATCGAGTCACGCATTGCAGCCTTGGTTACTATTGTCGAGGTATTCAATTTCAATGACTCCGTACAGTTCAATGGAAAACATCGTCAACAATAGCTTCAGTAATCCTATTGATGCTCAAAGAATCGCCTCAACGTATATCTGGGCCTCCCCTCCCCATTTTTCCATCATGATCTTCTCTTTCCCATCAAACATTTCCTCGCGGCTCTCAAAGTCATCAATTTCAAAAGTGCTCATACCTTGACTGTCCATCAGCAAAGGCTTCGTTTCACCAGGGGATTGACTGTACACTCCTGTCATGTCTCCTGAACCAGACTACCCTCTTCTCCCAGCCATGGCCTACAAGCGTCCCACGATACCTACCAGCGAGGATATCACCAAGTCAGACACCTCTGTCGCCAGTACATCAGCTCAGAAGGCAGACAGTTTTTGCACAATGACACCAGGTCGCAACATTGGAGCCCCATGGTTCGGTCTCAACACGCCACTATCTTCACATCCCTCCCCCTCCCCTTCCATTCGCAGCAGCTCGAGCGACTTGCCCATCACCAGTCTCAATGGCGAACAGCAGTGCAACACTGGCCAGCTGCGCATCATGGACAATGAGCTCGTCCGTGCCCGTCAAAACGGCGAGATGCCCCGCACTTCAGCCTCGCCGCTTGATAAACAAGCCATGATTGAGGACTACGGCTACTTGACTCAACTCCGGGAGATCCGAGGCGATGTCACTGCTCCAGCACCCGATACATACAAGACACTCAAGGTTGAGATCGCCAGGAGGATCCAGGAGAGGGACTCCACCAGCAACGACGAGGGGATGCGACAAGAAGCTGCCCGTCGTATCAACAGCTACCTCAAGTCAATCGAGAAAGAGAGGGACTTCTTTGATGCAGCCACTGCCTCAACACCCAGGACCCCTTCTGCGTCTGGAAGCCAGTGCTCAAGGTCCTGCAATTCCACTCGATCATCGCAGGTCGATGGCGAGACCATTGGCGAGGAAATCTTCTCAATTGTCGGGGAGGTTGCTGATCAGACCATTCATGATGCCACTGAGCCCCTGAAAAGGCAGGTCCAACAGCTTCAGCAGCTGGCTGTGGCACTGTACGGGAGGAACGATACGTATGGAACTCACAACGACACGCTCGGTACCCACAGCAATGCGATCGGTGTTCACACTGATCAGTACAGCACCCAAAATGACATCCACAGCTTTCACAATCTGCATCTTGGACAGCTTGTGGGTGCCTCATCGCAGAACCTGGCTCTGCTGGAAGGCATCGTCACACAGATTTCCGACCTGGCCATGAACTTACCCACTGCCATCGACCAAGTCGTTTCACAAGGTGTCTCTCATCATGTTAACCAACATGTCGAGGTTGCCCTTGACAAAGTCATGAACGCACAGCAGCAAGCCATGATGGCTCTTGTCGACATTGACAACAAGCAGAAATCATCGATTGACTACGACCTCCTTGCATCGAAGATTGCCGGTCATATCTCTGCTCAAAAAGCTCCGGAGAAGCCCAAACAGCATGCCGAGCTTCGGCGTCGCCTGAGGAGAGTCTTCAACCGCTCTTGAAGGCTGAAGAGAATGCAGCAGCGGATATTTGTATGGTCATTTGTGCTTGATTTTGTGGAAAAAGAGCGAGCAGGGGAGCAGCAAAGCGTTTCACCATACACGTCGGATTTTGGGTGACCTTCGAGACAGGAGTTTGCGGTCTTTACTTCGAGATACCCCTTAACAGCAGTGCCAGCACAACAGAACATGTTCTTTGGTCAACCAGTCGCTCCAAAGTGAATCTTGCAACCTCGATCACCCCCCATATCATGACATGTCGGCCTGCTTCTTCCAACCTGCGTGCGGACAGTGCCGACCGCAAACGCCATGGCAACGCCCCTTTTTCGTCTGAATTCAAAGTTCAGATCAACCAGACCAACCACCTCCCAGCCTCCGCCTACCATTGTGCTTACAGCACTGCTAGTGGCAAAAGTGATGCTGAACCCGCTGTAAATGCCTCAGCCCGATTTCTAGATCGTTGTGCTGGACCCTCGCGCGTCTCTCTGTGGTTGTGTTATGGCCTTTTGACGTTGCCCAGTTGCTGGTGCTATGCTGCCTTCGATCCTCTTCCACCACACCGACCCTGCGGCTCAAGTGTCCTTTGTTCTTCAACCTCTTCTTACGCTGAACTGCACAAAGCGAGTCCTTTTTCGTCTTCAGACATCCCAGTCTACTCGACTGTCAAGCATAGCTCTTCCATCTTGCAAACTGCCCAAACGGAACACAACGACGAGACCCCGCATCTTCGCCAGAAATCGGACATCTGCAGTTGTGAGTACCTCATCTTGGGGCCGAGCAACGGAATCAAGAGCTGATGGCCCTCCTCCAACAAGTAACTGGTGACAATGACTTCAGGTACAAGTGCGAAGCGGACTGCGGCCAAGAACAGCACGCCCGCCAAGACTCGTCGCTCTGCTTCCAAAGCTATCAAAAGCGAATCTCCTCTACCAGCGACGCCCAGCAACCGCAAAACCACTGGCTTCACGTCCAGAATCCCGAGCTCCGAGGACATCCGAAGCAACGGTCGTGTCAACGGTCGTAGCCTGATCGTTTGGAGCCGTAAGTGATCCCCCGCTACTCACGAGCTACCAGCTCACGACGGACACACGCAGGCCCTCGCATGACTGAGAAGCTGTTGCTTCATCTCCACTACGAATGTATACGCCACAAGATCCAGCTCCCGTGGGATGCTGCCGCTCACCGTCTTCGGCCTGGCTCCTCTGGCGCTGCGATCCAGCAGCACATTGGCCGCCTTCGACGTGAACTCGTTGCTGAAGGTCATCTCGTCCCGCCCCTGCCGGTTCGTCCCTCCTCCAAGGAGACTGGGCATGATCCCGAGATTCGCGGCTATGTTCGCGACACGGACGGCGATCACAAAGCCGCCACTCGCCCCGTTCGATTCGACGAGGTCTGCGAGGACCTCAAGATGAACCTGCCTGACTCTTTCATTAAGGATGAAGAGGCTGAAGTGGGTGAGACCAAAGACTCCATTCTGGAGACTCCCTCGCGGGACCTGCCCTTCGAGCAGCATTTCCCCCAGTCACTGGCGAGCTCCCCTACACCACTGGGCCCTGCCTTTGCGTACTCCCACTCTTATCCAGAGCCCAGCAGCCAGTTTTTCCTCAATCAAGCGCACGTTATGGAGCCCCGCCTGGCACATGGCTCTTCGTTCAACACCGACTCTACATCAGCCAGTAGCTTCTCTGACAACAGCGACAATGTAAGTCTGTGAACTCTGCCACGGTGGTTTCCCAGGTTAACCTTACCCCTGCAGCACTTGATGGCGGACGTGAACATGTTCATTGGGCCTGGCGCGGCGATTCCTGATGGTAGATTGAGTGTCTCCATGAGGGCCATTGAGAACCGACAAGTTGACCAGCCGCGTGCTCAGACGGCCTCGGAGAAAACTTTTACGACCTCTTCCCATGGGTCCTCCCAGACGTCGGCGATGAGTTCGGTCGCCACTTCTTTCCAGAGTCAGGACCCCCACGATCCTTTTCGGGGCCCGCTGCGCCGCCTGGTCTACCAGGGCCCTCCCGATTTTAGGAGGTGTCCCTACCTGAACCATCCGGGTGAGCAGCACTTCCCCGAGATCAGCCCTGCGTACCAGTACCAGGAAGGCCTCGTGATGCATGCGGCTGGCGCGCGGAAGATGCAGGAGGCGAGCCTCCTCGCCGCCATGCATGGTGGCCATGGCCTCCAAGTCCGCGACACTGATGTTCAGGAGAATCGATGGGAGGCCGGCGAGGAAGGTAACCCTGTTGTCAAGGAGGAGGTAGCGACTCGTACAAGAACTCTGAGCCCCGAAGGAACTCATCTATGCATTGACGAAAACATGGATGAGTTCGTCGTAAGTATTCCAGGATTTCTTCCAGGTTCATGTCATGTACTGACGAGTAGCAGAAGGCTGAGTGTACTGACGACGTTATGTATTTGGCCCCCGAGGTTCAGCCTGCCCCTGAACAACTAAACAACTGAACTCGACTTGTCATTCAGCGACCCTGAACATGAGGTGTTCAATATTGTTTACCTACTTACGCAATTCTTCTCCCATGTCATAGCTTCTTTTTTTTTCACTGCTCCCTCTATCGCTGGCATGCGTTGCCTGCATGATTTGGCCTCGAGACATACATTACCGTAGGGTAGCTGGTTCTCATTTGGTAACTTTGGTTAGTTATCTTGCCCTCCCATTTGGCATACAGGGCCGGCGTCAGTCGGGACGAGGAGTCATAGACAAAAGTCTTTTCGCAGCAGAAAGGGAAGATTGGCACTGGCAGATAGACTCATCTTACGAATGGCACACAGAGTACCCGTCATCGTTTCCAGTGGGCATGTATACGTCGACGTTGTCAAACTTGCGATATCATCACGGCTCGATATTATTCCGATGCGCTCGGTCGCCGGTAATGTAATCCTTGTAAAGCTGAGCAGCTTGGGGTCGTGGACCGAGCCGGGTCTGGATTTGGGGGATTCGCCAATCAGACACGACCATATTATTTTTTCTGGGCCCCAGCGCAATGCTAAGTTCTATCGTCTTCTTCGTCTTCTTCGGCTTCATTCCCCCAGGTCCTCGAACTTCTTCTCCCATCATCACATCCTCCCCCGTTTTCTACTCTCTGTCGCTCTGTCATCTCACCGACTGCTCTTGTTGTGTCGTCTCCAGCCGACAACACAACGCATTTTCTCCTCCTATCATCTTTGTAATACCACTATACCCCTTGTAATTCCACATACATCATGCAGCGCGCGTTGAGCTCTGGGGTGCGAGCTTCGGCTCTGTCGTCGGCGGCGTCCAAGTACCGCGCCGGTAGCCTTGGTCAGATGCGCTTCGCTCACAAGGTATGTCCAGCCGCAGTGCTCGATTGACAGCCTGTCTCTAACCAGTCCCAGGAGCTCAAGTTCGGTGTTGAGGGTCGCGCCGCTCTCCTCGCTGGTGCCGACACATTGGCCAAGGCTGTCTCGGCCACCCTCGGCCCCAAGGGTCGCAACGTCCTGATCGAGTCCAGCTTCGGCTCCCCCAAGATCACCAAGGGTACGAATCTCTATCGATCATATTGTGCTTGGACAATGACTGATTCGCTGCTGCAGATGGTGTCACCGTCGCTAGGGCCGTATCCCTCAAGGACAAGTTCGAGAACCTCGGCGCCCGTTTAATACAGGATGTCGCTTCCAAGACCAATGAGGTCGCTGGCGATGGCACCACGACTGCCACCGTCCTCGCTCGCGCCATCTTCTCCGAGACCGTCAAGAACGTGGCTGCTGGCTGTAACCCCATGGACCTGCGCCGTGGTATCCAGGCAGCCACCGAGGCTGTCGTCGAGTACCTCCAGAAGAACTCGCGTGACATCACCACGAGCGATGAGGTGGCCCAGGTTGCCACCATCTCCGCCAACGGCGACCACCACGTCGGCAAGATGATTGCCAACGCCATGGAGAAGGTCGGCAAGGAGGGTGTCATCACCGTCAAGGAGGGCAAGACCATGAGCGACGAGCTCGAGGTCACCGAGGGCATGCGCTTCGACCGCGGCTTCGTCTCCCCCTACTTCATCACCGACACCAAGACGGCTAAGGCCGAGTTTGAGGACCCCCTCCTGCTGCTCTCTGAGAAGAAGATCTCCGCCGTCCAGGACATCATCCCTTCTCTCGAGCTGGCCACCAAGATGCGCCGCCCCCTCGTCATCATCGCTGAGGACATTGAGGGTGAGGCCCTTGCTGTTCTGATCCTCAACAAGCTCCGTGGTCAAATCCAGGCCGCTGCCATCAAGGCTCCCGGCTTCGGCGACAACCGCAAGTCCATCCTTGGCGACATTGCCGTCCTCACCAACGGCACCGTCTTCAGCGACGAGCTCGACATCAAGCTCGACAAGGTCACCCCCGAGATGCTCGGCAAGACCGGCTCCATCTCCATCACCAAGGAGGACACCATCATTCTCAACGGTGAGGGCACCAAGGACAGCATCTCCCAGCGCTGTGAGCAGATTCGTGGTGTCATTGCCGACCCCACCACCTCCGAGTACGAGAAGGAGAAGCTCCAGGAGCGTCTGGCCAAGCTCTCGGGTGGTGTCGCCGTCATCAGAGTCGGTGGCTCTTCCGAGGTCGAGGTCGGTGAGAAGAAGGATCGCTTCGTCGATGCTCTGAACGCCACCCGTGCTGCCGTGGAGGAGGGTATCCTCCCCGGTGGTGGAACTGCCCTGATCAAGGCTTCCGTCTCCGCTCTCAACAACATCAAGACTGCCAACTTTGACCAGCAGCTCGGTGTCACGATTGTCAAGAACGCCATCACTCGCCCTGCCCGTGCCATTGTCGAGAACGCCGGTCTCGAGGGCTCTGTCATTGTTGGCAAGCTCACCGACGAGCACGGCGCCGACTTCCAGAAGGGCTTTGACAGCTCCAAGGGCGAGTACGTCGACATGATCGAGGCTGGTATCCTGGACCCTCTCAAGGTCGTCCGCACTGGTCTCCTGGACGCCAGTGGTGTCGCTTCTCTCCTGGGTACCACCGAGGTCACCATCGTTGAGGCCCCTGAGGAGAAGGGTGCTGCCGCTCCTCCCATGGGCGGCATGGGAGGCATGGGTGGCATGGGCGGTATGGGTGGCATGATGTAAGTGACGGGAGACGTTGACGATGCATGTCTTGTTTTTTGAAGAAAGAAAAAGTTTCCCGGGCATTAGGGAGCATGGCTTTGGTGTTATCAGGGGGCAACTGGCCGCCTGGCGATGGCTGACCTTGGATGCGCGAAACTCCTCCGCTCTTCGTCATCTTACCTCGTGCCGCCAATCTGCTGGCTAGACAGGACTGTTTTCATACCTGTTGTATTTGTGGCGAGCTGTCTGTATCATACTATGTACTCTTGTAGACTCACCAATTGAAACGATGTAATTTACTGCCTATCTTTAATGCTTGTGATCACTGTGAAAATCTGACTCTTGTAGCTGCTGCCTCAAGGCAGCGATTCATTATTTCCATCTGAAGCCTCTATTTCGTCGCCGTCGAATCGACATTCTGCTGCCTGTCCGTCTGGCTTCTGATGGATGTCGCTCAGCAAATTGAGATCACGTGCTGTCCCTGTCTCACCGGCAACCCCACCACGTATCTGCCTACGTCGTTGTTTTGGCAGGAGCCTCACAGCCTAGAGGAAGGAGGCACCGCCTACCGGGCTGGCCTGCGGGCTCCACCAGTCGAGTCGTGGCGCTCCCCCTAAAGTCAGCTGTTTCCCCTCTATCTCAGATTGCTTCATCTCCATCCATCCCACGTACGATCGTAGACCAACGGACCTCGATTCCTCAACTTTTCCCGCCTTTTTCCTCCTGCATTTGCACATCTTCGGTCTGCTGCGGGTGCTTCTCTGAACATCCGGTACGTACTCCTTGCGCCCAAAAGAACTACCCACCCCGCATTTTCACTACGCCTCAGCGCCGCCCGTCGCAGCATTGATAGCTAACAAAGCTTCCTGCTACATAGTTCCCCTCTCCAAATTTCGTCACAAACAGACCACCTTCACACACCGCAGCCATGGTATGTTTGACCGGACAAGTTCTGCATTGATGTGTGCTGACCAGCCTTGCAGTCTCAATCCGGGTATGTCACGCATCAAACCTCTCGCCACGAGCAACCCCGCCTCGCGATCTTTGCCGCATACCACGATGGGATCGCGGGGCTTCCACCGAGCGACCGCGAATACCGCGCACGAGTTCCTAGAACAGGAGCGCTAATGCAAATCTTACAGAGCCACCGTGTCCCAGGACTGCATCACCGCCTTCAACGAGCTGAAGCTTAACAAGAAGTACAAGTACATCATCTACAAGCTGTCAGACGACTTCAAGGAGATTGTGGTCGAGGAGGCTTCCGACGACAAGGAATGGGACAGCTTCCGTGAGAAGCTCATCAACGCCACCACAAAGAACAAGAACGTACGTTGGGACGGATGCACTGCGTGCGAGGACCATGCTGATCAGAGCCAGGGTGCCATGGGCAAGGGCCCCCGTTACGCCATCTACGACTTTGAGTACAGCCTTGCCTCAGGCGACGGTATTCGGTATGCGGACACGTAGCTCCATCCGTGCCAACGACAGGTTCTAACACCCCACAGCAACAAGATCACCTTCCTGGCCTGGTCCCCGGATGATGCCGGCATCCAGCCCAAGATGATCTACGCCTCCTCCAAGGAGGCTCTCAAGCGCTCCCTGACTGGTATCGCCGTCGAGCTTCAGGCCAACGACTCAGACGACATTGAGTACGATTCGATCCTGAAGACTGTCAGCAAGGGTCTTGCCGCTTAAGCGTAGCAGCCATATATCAAAAGTTGCGCGGGTGTCGGTCCTTATGAGCCAAATGAATACAACATGCTTCCCGGAGGCTGCTCCCATTTCCAAAACCCACATATCTGAATGCAATGGCGTGCTTTACGATATGAACTGTGCTTCACTTGCCGAGACGCGAGGAAAGCATGCTTTTTCCCATTTGCTTGTAGTAATATGCAACGAGTAATGAGCATTCGCAGATGCTCACGGTTTCGATCGACTGCTCTCCCAACTTGACTTGAACAACGCAGACAACTTCTCTGCCTCACTCTCATCCTTCAATCGCTGCATCAGGAATCCTCTGAGATCATCCCAGAACGCTGCCGTCTCGAGAGCCTCTGCCCCTGCCACGTCGACTGTAGGAGCAGCCGGGACGTCAGCTTCAGCAGCCGGGATCGCAGCTGCGCCGCCAATGACCATGACAGCAAACTCCACCGCAGACTCTTCCTCCCCAATGACCTCTTTCAGCACCTTGCTGTCAGGCACAGGCTTCTTGTTGTACAGTATCCTGATCTTCTCCGTGGGAATCCTGGTCTGCGCAGTGACCTGAGTCTTGATGTCCAGAAGAGATGTCGTGCGCGGTTGCGAGGAGAGCTTGATGTCGAGAGGAGGATTGCGGAGGGATTTCAGTATGACTTTGACAGAGCGCTCTTGACCAGGCGCGGACCGTTGCGAGGAGGGTTTCGACATGGGTGTGGCCATCCGCGGGAGGATGTACTGCAGCTGTCAGCACGAGGGTCTTCGCGATGCGGGGTCCGGTCTGGGTCTAGGGACGTACGGGAGGCCGAGCAGGGTAATTCTTGGGATTCTCGACATGATCTGCTGATAGCTTGATCGGTCGGCCCTCAAGGCTGGAGAGGAAGGTCTGGGCGAAGGAGGCTTCGGCCATGATGCTGGCACTGGTTGTTGATGGCGCGAATCGCTGGTAACGAGTGTGGCAATTGGTGAATTGTGACTCAAGTCTGGTCAGCAAGATTGGAAACTTTCGACAGAGCGAGCCTTTCGGTAAGTTACCTGGTGACAAGGTTGAGTAGGTGATAAATAACACTGAGTCTGATACCCCAAATACGTTCGGCGTCGTCAAGCTACTCCGCGCATTGGAGTCTTGCTTAGGACTTGCAGCGAACTTGGAGGGGCGGCTATCACGTGGAGTCACATTTCTTATCGGCTTATCGTGCGCCGGGACCCCTGCGCCATTCAAGAAAAAAAGTCAGACTCCAGCGGGGCGGGTCTGGTCACCCAATTCCGCAGTCAAGTCGAACCCAGACTTGTCAGCCAATTCATTCCCACAAACAATCGTCAAGATGGGTGTTGGACGTCGTATGAAGAAGCAGGCGGCGCCTGAGCCCCTGTCCGAAGCGCATTATGCCAAGTTGAAGCGCAAGGCTGGCATCCCGGTCGAGGCCATCGAGGAACCGCAAAAGAAGCGAAAGATGGGCAAGGCATCTGCGACAACGGGCAACTCAACGCCCGTTTCCAAGAGGCGCGAACGAAAGGCGGCTCTCAAGAACGGCAACGGCGTCAAGGGGTCGGACAAGACCAAGGGCCCCAAGGAATTGCCTGCCCATCGCCAGGGCAAGAAGGCCGCTGCTGCGAAGGTGCCTGCTCCCGAGGGCTCGGACGACGAAGAGATGGACGATGAGTTCGCCGGCTCGGATCTTGAGGCAGGCAACTCGGATGAGGCACCCAATGGTACCCTCGGCGACGACTTCCTCGGTTCCGACAACGATGACGACGACTCGGTGTTTGACTCGGACGAGGAAGGTCGCGCAAGGGCTATCTTCTCGGAGGATGAGGATGAATCAGATGGCGAAGAGAAGCTCACAGCAGCCAACATGGCTGGGTTGTCCGCGAAACTGGACAGGCAAATGGAGGAGGAGGCCGCAGCGGACGAGGCCGAATTGAAGGAGGCGGCCCTGCAGACCAACATTGCGGGAGACAAGCCCAAGGTGTTAGAGGACGACGATGATGATGATGATGACTTGGCTGCCAAGACAAAAGCCATGCTTGCACCTGACCTGCAATTACTTCGAACGCGAATCACTGAGAACATCCGTGTGCTGGACGACTTTGCCAACCTGCACCAGGAGGGCAGATCAAGGGCTGAGTACACTGCTCAGCTACTGAAGGATGTCTGTGCCTACTACGGGTACTCGGACTATCTCGCCGAGAAGCTGTACAACCTGTTCACCCCTCGAGAGGCCTTTGCCTTTTTCGAAGCCAACGAGTCTGCCCGTCCCGTCGTCATCCGCACAAACACCCTCCGCACCAACCGTCGAGAACTCGCCCAGGCGTTGATTAACCGTGGTGTCACCCTCGAGCCCGTGGGCAAATGGTCCAAGGTCGGTCTTCAAGTCTTTGAGACGAGTGTCCCTCTTGGTGCTACCCCCGAGTACCTCGCAGGCCACTACATCCTGCAAGCCGCTTCCTCTTTTTTGCCATGCATGGCTCTGGACCCCCAGGAGAACGATCGCGTGCTCGATATGGCCGCTGCTCCTGGTGGTAAAACGACCTACCTGGCTGCTATGATGAAGAACACTGGCTTCATCATGGCCAACGATCCCAACCGGGCGCGTTCCAAGGGTCTGATCGGTAACGTCCACCGCCTGGGCGCGAGCAACGTCATTGTCTCCAACTACGACGCTCGTGAGTTCCCCAAGCCCATGGGCGGTTTCGACCGCGTCCTCCTCGACGCTCCCTGTTCCGGAACCGGCGTCATTGCCAAGGACCCCAGCGTTAAGACAAACAAGACCCAGCTCGACTTTATGCAGCTGCCTCACTTGCAGAAACAACTTCTCCTCGCCGCCATCGACTCCGTCTCACACAACAACAAGCCTGGCGGTGGCTACATTGTCTACTCGACCTGTTCCGTCACGGTCGAGGAGAACGAGGAGGTTGTACAGTACGCTCTTCGAAAGCGACCCAATGTCAAACTCGTCGACACTACCATCCCCTTTGGCAAGGAGGGCTTCACAAGCTACCGCGGCAAGAAATTCGACGCGAGCATGAACTTGACACGCAGGTACTATCCCCACACCTACAACGTGGACGGTTTCTTCGTCGCCAAGTTCCACAAGACGGGACCTACACCCCCCAAGGCCCCTACGGGCTCTCGCGGCGGTAGGCAGGATGAGGATAACGTGATCATTGACAAGACGCCCATCGCTGCCGACGAGGAAGAGGCGGCCAAGGACGACTTTGGCGGCTGGGATGAGGACGAGGATGAGGAGATTATGGAGAAGGGGAAGAGGAACGCCATGCGCAGGAGAGGCATCGATCCTCGAAGTACAAGCAAGACGAAGAAGGCGGACAAATAATTGTTCACTGTGTAGTGTTTGATACTCAAGGCGCATCACCCGGTGGGCGGGTTGTTCACAAAATTTCGAGTCAAATATTCTTTGGTTAACAAAGGAGCAAAATCGTGTATTCATGTCGTAGCGTCGTTATAAGCCCCGTGGAGGCAGCATCATCACTCTCTTCGCAGTATAACTCTATCGCAGTGCGGCCCAAGAGAGCATGCTTGTATAGGTATAGTCGTGTCATAAAGGTCGTCGTCTTCGAGGGAAACAAGAGCCAAAAAAAGTGAAGAAAAAACTCAGGAACTCCAAAATGCCAGGCTTCGTGCCCCTAGGTTTGCCCTCCCTATCCTTCTTTTCCGTGCCTAAATGCTCATGCAATGCTGTCGTTTCATAAGGTCGTGGC
This sequence comes from Emericellopsis cladophorae, assembly GCF_022114955.1. Taxonomy (NCBI): domain Eukaryota; kingdom Fungi; phylum Ascomycota; class Sordariomycetes; order Hypocreales; family Bionectriaceae; genus Emericellopsis; species Emericellopsis cladophorae. Next base: position 166,170 of record NW_026250966.1, on the reverse strand, counting down.
GTTTCCAAAGATTACAATAGCGATGTGAATAAAAGTGTCGCCGCAAGGGTCCTCGTATCGAGGACCTGCTAAGAACCAAAATGTTCATCGACGGGGCAAAGTCCGTGTCTGCTCACATGGGCAGGTCGTCGAATTGGGAGACGAGCTCGCGAATGGTCCAGCGCCAAGCTTCACGATCTCGCATGCCCCGACCGACCCATTTGTCGCACTTCTTGCGCCATCTTTCCTCCTCCTCACGTTGTCGGCGAATGAATTCTGGGCCAACGTCGAATTCTTCGCCTACAAGCCACTCATCGTTGACGTCGCTCACGCGGCCTTGGCCGCTCTTCGCATCGTTAGTGTTGTCGTCGAGGTCCGGAATGTCCTTGAAGACGTCGTCCTCGTCCCCAAAGGCATCGAATTTGTCGAATGTATCACTCGTATCCGAACGCGCAGCCTGTGGGTTGCCAATTTTGAGCCAAGACATGCTCTGAGGATCAAAGACCATGCCATTCACGACTTGTACTCCCTTAGTGGCACTGATGTTTGTGATTAGCGCAGGGCGCGGTGTTGTCGTGGCTTTCTCTTGGTTCATTGGCGCTGGTGTAGTAGCTGTAGTTGGGGTCGAGCAAGGTGCTTCGAAGATGTTGAGTGCATTTTCGTTGCCCTCCCAACGAAATGTCTCGGGGTTGTAAAACATTCCGTTCACCACTGCAGCATGGGTCAGTCAAATCTTTTCCACGGGATAGATTCATGCCCACTTTTTGATTCCTTGTCAGCATTCAGGTTCGAGATTAGATGCGGCTTTTGCTGTGCCGGTCGCTTGGATTTCTTGGCTCGTAAAGATTGAGGGTGTTCGAGATGCGGTGTATTCAGGTTGCTTCTGTTTGCCAACGGTGTGCCTCTTTGCGCATGCGTCTGGGCTAGTGGTCCACTGATGCTGACCGAGGACCTATGGGCCAGGGAAGTCTCGCGCGCGATGCGGCTAGCAGTGGTATCACGCGCAAAATGAGGCATTGGCCTTGGTCCTTGAGGTGTCGTTGGCGTTGGCGTTGGCGTCGACATCCTGTCAGAAGCTTTGTTGCGCAGCGTGGCCTTGCCGTTGCCTGATGTCGGCTGTTTCATGAAGCGCGTTTCGTTTTCTTTAGAAGTTGGCAGGTCATCAAATGCGTCCAATTCATGACCATCACCAAAGTGTCGTCGGTTCTTAGGCTTACTCAGGCGTTCCCAAGTATCTGCAGCAACTCGGTAGCGCTGCGGACTAGGCGAACGCATGCCGACTCGAGAGAAAGAACGTGACTTGGGTCGGAGCTCGATCGAGTTGTCAGAGTCATGGCGGCGGAATGAGCGCAGAGACTTGGAGGCTGCATGGTGAGATCTGTTTTGTGAACCTCCTGTTGGCAGGAAAGGCGCATTGACTTTGCGTGTCTGGGCAGGACTCTCCATTCCCTGAATTTTTGATCGTTCCACAGGCGTTTTGGGGCGGTGGCCAGACAAAGGCCGGCCGTTGTTGTCTCTTGATGGCGGCCTTTCATACCGCGAGCTGTGCATCTTGGAAGGTGGGTTAAATGGTCGAATGGCAGGCAGTGATCGCTTTTGCTTAAGTAGCTGAGCATTGGTTGTCGTAGGCTCGTTGCGTAGTGTAGGCGTAGGGACCTTGCTACCTATCTCTCGTCGACTGTTCGGCGTTCCTGGCGACCTTTGGGACGAGGAAGGCGATGGCGTTGTTGGCGTGGGTATACTGGTCACTGACGATTGAGCCTGATGGCCTTGACCCAGGCGAGACGGTGGACGGCGAGCCCGTGGAGGAATTGGGCCCCCACTCTCAGAGACGGGCTCTAGCGAGGTTGAGTGTGCCCGCTCGTGTAAACGGGGAATGCGGGTCGATGTTGAGGGCTTGTTGGTGAATGTTAGGGAAACAGCCGTCTTGGGCCGAGCAGGGCTGCTGCTGGGAGCTTCCTTCAGTTTTATGTTGCGATGCAGCGTCAACTTGCCCGAGTTGAACATGTCTCCATCCCCAATGTCCAGGCCATCGAGAAACCCAGGCCTGTCTGCCTCGGCTGGGGTCGAAGTCATCGTCTTCGGAGGCGAAGGCTCCTCAGGTACCCGCACAGGAGACTTGCTCTTACGTCGTTGCTGGAGGCGGTCGTTAAAGTTGACAGGTCCAGTGGGAAGTACCAATCCGTCAAAGGTCTCATCTTCACTCTCCGCAGTGACTGAACTGGCTACGCTGGGACTCAGAGCAGAGGTGGATGAGCTCCTGTTCGACCTGCCATCGCGTCGCGTACCACCAAACCTAGTCCCCAAGCTGCCCTCGCCCCAATCCAGGTCCTCAAATTGTGGAAGCGGGGTTTTGGGAATGTCTCTCCGTTGCGAGAGCTGTAGTGTACCATCCGAGGGCAACTCAAGACCTTGCTCAAAGTCGTCTTCCGCGGGGATTTCGGCAGCTTTCTGTGGTGTGGGCGGGGTGATGAGTGAGATGGGCTTCATGACTGGCCGTTTTGCGACCTTGACCGTGGCCAATCCGTCGCCAAAAAAGTCATCCTCATCATTGTCCTTGAACTGGTCCAAGTTGAGCGGTGCGCCTCGCGAAGCTGAGCTTGCACGACTGGGACTCCTCGTCATGATGTCCGATAGGGATGCTGTACTCCCCGGCAGCTTCGTGGGACTCGCTTGAACTGAGCCGCCACTGACCTGTCGTAGCACTTCGGGGAAGGCCGTGTCGTCCTGCGCTTTGATCTTAAAGCCCTGCGCAGAATCGGGGATTTCAAGGTCGTTGTCCCAATCCTCCTGCGTGATCTTCCGTATCTTTCTACCTCCCAGTCGCTTGATCGTCCCTCCCATCAGTGCGGATGCTGATATGCCTGTTGGTAGAGGTATGCCTGCATCTTTCGCGGCCGACAGAGCTTCCATTGTCGACTTCTCGTCATCTCCTGGAATGTGGACTTGGTTTTCTTCTTCCTCCGCCCATGACTCAAGTTCCGAGCGCAGCGACATGTGCGAAGAGTTAGAGTCCCGACGTCGCGATGGCGCGGTGGTTGCTGAAGGGCTGCGGAAACCAAAGTCGTCCCCTCCTTCCATCATGAAGTCGCCATCGTCCCAGTTTTCAACCTCCTCCTCCACAGGTAGACGATTCTTCAGTTGCAGGGTGTCCATGGTAAGGAGAATCGAGGTCTCTGCGACGGGGGGGCATGTGGTCGACCGAAGCCTCCAATCCTCATGCACGGGCAGTGCTCAAAACGCAGCGCGGGCTCAAGTATATGTTTTTCGCTCTTTCGCTCTTGTCGTCAATTGTCTGGGGTCGGCAATATCGTGGTTGAGCAATAATTTAGATGGTCAGTAGGTGTCGTTATGTCAAGCTGAGGATGGAGGGTGCAGTAGCCGGGAAAGTGGGCTTGGAACCCCAAGCTGGTGGAATGTTGAACTTCTTGAAGGCTGGGACACTGCAAGAGGCTGGGAGCCGCCTGTGGGGGCCTCAGGCCTCCTGGTTCAAAATGTCCTTCTGGAAATCAGGGCCCCTCTGACTCTGATTTCCCGCCTCCACCTGAAAACGGTGAGTTCCCACACGTGATTTTGAGCTTGCAGCTCAATGATTGGCTGTAGCTAAGCACGACGCGCTTTCTGTTCCACTTTCGCGTCACTTGAAGCTAATACTACCTGAGTACCACGCGTGCAGATGACGGTTGGCAAAGACCTGATGAAGACTTGGAGATAATCATGGCCTCGTTTGATGAAACTTTGAAACACATCTTGTCATTCATTAATTGAAGCGAATGTTTTCCGATAATTGCACAGACGGTGACGGACTTGGCGCCATGTTCGGTGTTATTACAGTGCGGACCCTGATTGAATTGGCTCCAGTCTACGTACTTTAGCAGGGTCCAGTGACTCCAGTCATAGGCCCGTGCGTGCAGCACTTGTGATTCACGCCGCACTGCATAGTGCAGTCTGCAAGGCATGGCGCAGGTGCCTGCAACTGCCTAGAATCTACAGAGTACAGAGATGTGCTTACTTGTGATATCACGAACGACAGGACCCGACCAACCCGAGCAGCGAGTTCTCCTTCATTGCGTGAAAGAATGTCATTATATCATAGTAGTGTAAGGTTTTTCCCCCACCTCGTCAGCAGTTATATCTGACTTTACCTTGGACACATTGTGAAACTTGAGTATCGCAACCCTGAGGAGCTAAAGGCTGAAGCCCTCAGATTCACCACCACTGTGAGGCTTACATCGCCACCTTGGGGTTTCACTCACTGGCTTTGACACGCATCACATTGCCAATTACGTCCAGATTTATCATCCAGGTGATTTGCGCTGTAGGCTGCTGAAGTCGCGAAGATGCCAAATAACAAACGAGTGCTCAAGTTCAGTCGCACCGATGATGAGACCAAATACATATTGGTCAACGTCAAGGACCGAGGGCCGAAGTCGCTTGATCTCAGACTCGAAGCCACAGAATTTGAAGCTGAGTATGCTTTAAAATGTGAGACTCACACGAGTACCGCGCCGGTTATTTCAAGCTGACGTTCTACGATCTGCAGTGAAACAAAGCGATGTTCCTTCGCTTCGTGCCAAGAATGGCCCAGTTGACGATGGAGAGTGGCACACGGTACTCGAGCAATTACTTCGGTACGGCTATATGCCAGATATTGAAGCCACGGCAGTTGTGGCCGAGGGCAAGTCGATATCCATCATCGTACGAAAGTCCATCCAGGGCATAAGCGTAGGCCATTCCCATTCTCTCATCAGGTCGTACTAACAGTTGCAGCAACGTCTAGGGGAGCTGGCAATACCGCAAATCGAGGGTGGCGAGCTCAATGTCCTGGAGTGGTGCGCGACTGCCGTCGATGCGGTAGTGGATTGTGAGAAAAGAGCCGCCTCATTCACGTCAAAGATTTCTCAGCTGGAGAGCGAGGTCACTGAGTTGAGGTATCAGGTTGAGGAGCTTATCAAGGCAAAGCAAGAGGACGAGACTGTCCTCCTCATGAAATTTCGCGATCTGCTCAACGAGAAAAAGGTCAAGATCCGGGAACAACAGAAGGTCATTGCAACTCTTCCCTCGAGTGCCGGCTCTGCCTCTCAGCAGCCATCTCAACCATCTCAGCCCACACAACCTCAACCAGGACGCAAGACGCAGACATCACGAGCCATCAAGAGAAAAGCAGCCGCCCCGATTGTGGAAGAAGAATCGGATGATGGCTTTGAGTCGATGGAAATCGACAAAATCAAGACTGAGCCATCCGAACCTCAGGATCCGGAAGAGACCGAGAAGGGTACGGAAAGCGACGCCACAGCCTCTACAGCGAGCGACGGTAAGCCAGCGCCGCGCCCATTGAGGGCGGCTTCGAGCAAGGCGTCCAAAAGTCAGCCTTTGGCAACAGAAGGAGAGTCCAGCGCAACGGCACAACAACAGAGGAAAAGTGCACAGCCGCCGCCGAAAAGAAGCTTGCCATTCACTGCGAAGAAGCCAGCCCCGGCAGTGCCTGTAGGCGAGGGGAGCGAGACTGCTTCGGATGATGAACTTTGAATACTAAACCCTTAGGTGCGACAAGGGAGGGTCAACTATCTAGTAGTCGATCGAGTGACCGAGTTTCTGGTCAACAGTGTCGAAGTACTTCCTCAAATACCCACGGAAACGCTTTCTCTTCCTGCCCAATGTCGCGATATCGGAGATCTCATCCCCGGTCAGTTTGAAGGTTGGCAGCTTGCGTGCAAACCCTTCAAGCCTCTCCCTTTTAGAGCTTGTGGTCACAGCAACAAAGCCCTGATCGAGAACCCATCTCAGACCAATCTCGGATTCCGTCACGCTGTATTTGCGCGCCAACTCGGTCCACAGGTCATCGACAGGGCCTCCAGGAGCCTTGGTCAATGGCACCAAAGCGCCGTAGCAGGACACTGCGATGTCGTTCTTGCGATGGAACTCGAGGAGGCCGTCTTGCTGAAGATACGGGTGGTATTCGATCTCGTTGATGGCAGGTTTGATCCTGGCCGCGGCCAGGATGACCTCCAGGTGCTCTTGCAGGTAATTGGATACACCAATTGACTTGGCTCTGCCAGACTCCTTGATGGCTTCCATTTCGGCCCACTGCTGCTGCAGCTCTTCTTTGGTCGAAGCCCAGTACGGTATGTGAATGAGGTACAAATCCACATAGTCTAGGCCAAGTCTTTCGAGTGAGCCTGCAAAGGCCGTCTTGATGGATGTCTTTGGGTCCGCGCCCGAGTACTTTGTGGTGACGAAGATCTGGTCCCTGGGAATCCCAGACGCTCTTATGCCATCGCCTTGTTCCTCCTCGTTGCCGTATACTATTCCCTCGTCAGTGCGACCTCAAACAAATACAATCCCACTCACTTTGGGCGCCATCAACGTGTCGATAGCCACAGGAAAGGGCCATCTCGGTCAGCCTAACAAGTGTCTCGTCTCGAGGCTTGCCGGCCCCTCTCTGGCGAGAGCTACCTAAGCCGTAGGCAACCTATCATGTAAGACGGTGTTTGTCAATTATGCCTGTTGCCTTACCACTGGGATGTCGTTGCCATCTGGCATTTTCAGAGTAGGAAATCCAGCGCCGATTGAGCCCATTTTGACAAGGTTCCCCGTAGTCTTGGTGAGTTTGGATGAGAAAAAGCTTTGGTTCTGACAAATTCAGTGCTTCGTGAGACTGCTTCTTTAGCACCTAGTCTTGCTGTTTTTCGTTGCTTTAGAGCAGCGGATACTCTATCGGTAATACGAAGCTGCATAATCTGTCCCGCCTCCGGCAACGGTCATGTTGTGTGGTTGGCTAACTAACGACTTCGGGTGCACAGACTTGACGTCTTCTATTGTTCCCTAGATCCGCCGTGTACATGAATTGCATTGTCGACAGTACTTCAGGTCATGTATTTAGCCCTTACCGACACTGAAGCGCGAAACAGCAGTGAAGCAGAACAGTAGATTGACAGCTTTGAGTTACTTTACATGATTCGCTCTTGAGCCAAAGCCGATCTAGGACTGGCATGATCCAACATCGAGATCCAGACAAAAGAGTCCTCAGTGAAAGCTGGTTGCTTTCGAGTGACTGCAATTTGTTCACTGTTTCAAAACTAGACGCGAGGCTATGTTGTCTGGAGGGAAAAAAACGGGCAAATGCTTGCTATTATTAGGACCGACAGTGAACTCGTGCCTGTCGCCATTCGCGGCCTCATCATTTCACCTACCCTGCGTACACTCGTATCGGTTCAGGGTGTGAAAGCGGCGGAAAGCGCAGAAGTCTCAGTTTTACACCTAGGGTTGCGTTTCTACAAAATAAATTTTTGAGTAGCTTTTGAGCATGGTAACACTCGTAAGGCTGACGGTGAGCCGGATGTGGAACATTGTTATCAAATAGTATCGTGTGCAGCGTAGTTATTCCCTCCACAATACGAACTCGACCAAATGACCCAACGTAATTGCCGGAAACCAAACTATGTATGACACTGATAGCAATAAAGCTATTTTACCAGAGTTCGATTTCGCCTGGGCTTATCGAGATTGAGCTTCTGAACGTCAATTTGATGCTGTTGTGACCCGTATTGCTTTCATGATGTCAGATGGACGAGCGCACTCTGAACTCCGGAGGTCGGACTCCGGAGTGAACTATCAGTCCCAACCGAGGTCGCAGTCTCGCCACTCAGCCAGCTATCAAGACAACTCGATTCCTGCTCATACTCTTCATTACATAGACACTAGACCACAACACACTTGATGCTTCCAGGTACTATCTGTCAGAAAAGTGTGCTCCTAGCATCAAATACCGCAAGAGCTGGAGTCAGCTTCACAAAGTTTCATTTGCCGAAGCGCGCATCCAGCAGTATGAGCAGCACCGGCGTCTCCCTCCGGGACTTGCCCAAGTCATGGCGCTTCACAGAGGCCCTGCCGCCAGACGCCACTTTCCCTACACCCGCAGATTCACACAAAACCCCGAGGGACCAAATCCGACCTCGGACCGTGCAAAAGGCGCTCTACACCTGGGTTCGCCCGGAGGAGCAAAAGGATCCCGAGCTACTTTGTGTGAGCCCTGCTGCATTGAAGGATATCGGTATACACCCCGAGGAGGCCAAGACGGAGGAGTTTCGCCAGCTTGTGGCTGGTAACAGACTCTTGGGCTGGGACGAGGAGAAACTGGAGGGGGGCTACCCTTGGGCCCAGTGCTATGGTGGTTTCCAGTTCGGTTCATGGGCCGGTCAATTGGGCGATGGACGCGCGATCTCCTTGTTTGAAGCGACAAACCCAGAGACGAAGGAGCGGTATGAGCTACAGCTCAAAGGCGCAGGCATGACGCCATACTCTCGCTTCGCCGATGGCAAGGCTGTGCTGCGGTCCAGTATCCGAGAGTTCGTGGTCTCAGAGAGTTTGAATGCCTTGGGAATCCCGACAACCCGTGCGCTGTCCTTGTCATTGCTGCCGCATTCTCAAGTGCTACGCGAGAGGATGGAGCCTGGAGCTATCGTGCTCCGCTTTGCGCAGTCGTGGTTGCGCCTTGGAACCTTCGATATCCTACGAGCGCGTGGCAACAGGGACCTCATCCGCCAACTGTCGACGTATATCGCAGAGGATGTGCTCGGTGGATGGGATACGCTGCCAGCTCGTCTAGACAACCCATCAGAGCCGGTGGACGCGTCTACACCAACGAGAGGCGTAGAAGCTTCAGAGATCCAAGGGCCCGATGACGCTGCAGAGAACAGGTTCACACGACTTTACAGGGAAGTCGCCCGGCGCAATGCAGTCACTGTGGCGCACTGGCAAGCGTACGGCTTCATGAACGGAGTCTTGGTAAGTCCCTGCCTCTTAGCTCCTGAAGGAACCTCGCTGACCTGGCACAGAATACAGACAATACGTCAATTTTCGGCCTTTCAATGGATTACGGTCCTTTCGCGTTCATGGATAATTTCGACCCAGCATATACACCAAATCACGATGATCACATGCTTCGATATAGCTACAAGAACCAGCCCACCATTATCTGGTGGAATTTGGTCAGGCTTGGTGAGGCACTCGGCGAGACGCTGGGTATCGGGGCTCAAGTCGACGACCCGACCTTCGTTGAAAAGGGTATCGAGGAGAGCCAGGAAAAAGCAGTCATTGCGAGAGCCGAGAAGATCATCACCCAGGTAGGAGAAGAATTCAAGTCTGTCTTCCTGGCCGAGTACAAGAAGCTTATGACACGACGTCTCGGCCTTCTGAGCTTCAAAACTTCCGACTTTGAGGAGCTTTTCAGCGAGGCTCTGGACACAATGGAAAGCCTCGAACTTGACTTTACGCACTTCTTCCGCCGACTCAGTGCCCTCCGACTGGAGCAGATTGCAACGCCAGAGGCACGGAAGGAAATTGCTTCCGTGTTCTTCCACCAAGAAGGACCACCCAAGTTGGTTACGGAAGACGAGGCACGGGGTCAGATTGCGAAATGGCTACAAGCATGGAGGTCACGCATTGTCGAAGACTGGGGTGAGGGCAGCGACACCGTGTCCGCAGCCATGGACGAAGAGCGCCGCGCAGCCATGAAGCGTGTCAACCCCAACTTCATCCCGCGAGGATGGATCCTGGACGAGGTCATCCGCAGGGTGGAGAAGGACGGCGACCGTGAGGTCTTGGATCAACTGATGCACATGGCTCTGAACCCGTTCCAAGATCGTTGGTCCGGGGAAGTACACAATGAGGCTGAGTACCAAGGGAACGAAGAGCAAGAGCAGAGATGGACAGGCGACGTGCCCCGCTTCGAGCGCGCCATGCAATGCAGCTGCAGTTCATAGATAGTATGTGTAAATGTCACGACCGGCGGTAAGAGGCATCGCTCATCAAGTTGAAGCTTTCGCATGCTTCCATAATCGGCGTGTGATCTCTCTTGGGCACAAGATAGAGGAAGACTCGACAGTATCAACCAGAACAAATCCTGGCGATCAAGCTCACCTACAATAAAATGTGCCCGTGTACAATTAATTATTGAGGGGAAAGAAGAAGTGAGAGAAGCGGCCTCGACGCGCAGCAATTTTGATGTAGGCAGAGCGGGCCAGTTGCGGCCTCAGGCATGAATCGCAGGTGTCAGCCAATCACGGCACAGGTAAATAACAACCTTAGTCAGCGCCACCAGAATTCCCCCAAACAGCCGGAACCTGTCGACCGACCGCTGGCAAAGAGATCCTCGATACCAGACGTCAACGACTGAGCCTTTAACCCTCCTCACCCTCGTGCCACCCCTCTTCCTCCCCTTTTCTTCTCCGTCAAGGCGACACGATGCTCCGACAGTCTCTGGCACGTTCGGCTTGGCGGGCGGGCAAGCGAACAGCCCAGGTCTCGCGCACCTTTGCGACGACGCAATATCGTCCAGCCGAGGTGGAGTTGACCATTGGTGAGTTGGCAACATGCCATTGGGGTCTGCAGTCTGGCTAACGTGGTGCTAGATGGGAAAAAGGTTTCTGTCGAAGGTACGAGGCGACGCATTCGGAGTGCTCTCCGAGGTATACTGACGTCGTCATAGCTGGATCAGCCTTGATCCAGGCTTGCGAAAAGGCTGGAGTGACAGTGCCCAGGTAAGCCCACATAAGCGTCGTATATGGAAACATCATTGACGAGATACAGATACTGTTACCATGAGTACGAGACTCCACGATCGAATCGAGCCGAACGAACACTGACCCCGGTGTAGAAAACTGATGATTGCTGGCAACTGCCGTATGTGCTTGGTCGAAGTCGAGAGGGCCCCGAAGCCCGTCGCCTCATGTGCCTGGCCTGTGCAGCCCGGTATGGTTGTCAAGACAAACTCGGCTCTCACCCACAAGGCACGCGAAGGTGTGATGGAATTTTTGCTGGCGAACCACCCTCTCGACTGCCCGGTCTGTGACCAAGGTGGCGAGTGTGATCTCCAGGACCAGTCGATGCGATACGGTGCCGACCGCGGACGATTCCATGAAGTTGGCGGCAAGCGTGCCGTCGAGGACAAGAACATTGGCCCACTGATCAAGACGTCCATGAACCGCTGCATTCACTGCACGCGTTGTATCCGTTTCGCCAACGACGTTGCCGGTGCCCCCGAGCTTGGGTCGACTGGCCGTGGCAACGACATCCAGATTGGAACTTACCTTGAGCAGAACCTCGACACCGAGCTCTCTGGCAACGTCATTGATCTCTGCCCTGTTGGCGCGCTCACCTCGAAGCCATATGCTTTCCGAGCCCGCCCCTGGGAGCTGAAGCACTCCGAAACCATCGACGTTCTCGACGGTCTGGGTTCCAACATTCGCGTGGACTCCCGAGGCCTCGAGGTTATGCGTGTCCTGCCCCGCCTCAACGACGACGTGAACGAGGAATGGATCAATGACAAGACCCGTTTCGCCTGCGATGGCTTGAAGACCCAGCGTCTGACGATGCCTCTGATCCGCCGCGAGGGCAAGTTCGAGCCCGCTGATTGGGAGGAGGCCCTGTCTCACGTTGCTCGCGCGTACGAGGCCAAGAAGCCCCAGGGTAACGAATTTAAGGTCATCTCTGGTGCTCTAACCGAGGTTGAGTCCCTCGTTGTGGCCAAGGACCTGGCCAACAAGCTTGGCTCCGACAACCTGGCCCTCGATACCCCTACCGGAAGCCAGCCCCTCGCCCACGGTGTTGATGTCCGCTCCAACTACCTCTTCAACTCTCGTATCGCTGGTATTGAGGAGGCCGACGCCATTCTATTGATCGGCACTAACCCTCGCCACGAGGCTGCCGTGCTCAATGCCCGCATCCGCAAGCAGTGGCTTCGCTCTGATCTCGAGATTGGTGTCGTTGGCGAGACCTGGGATTCGACCTTTGATTTCGAGCACCTCGGCACGGACCACGCTGCTCTCAAGAAGGCTCTTGCGGGACCGTTCGGCAAGAAGCTCCAAGCCGCTAAGCGCCCAATGATCATTGTGGGCTCAGGTGTCACAGACCACGCCGATGCCAAGGCGTTCTATGAGACTGTTGGTACCTACGTCGAGAAGAACGCCACTAACTTCAGAACTGAAGAATGGGACGGCTACAACATCCTGCAGCGCGAGGCTTCGCGCGCTGGGGCCTTCGAAGTGGGCTTTACCACACCTTCTGCCGCCGTCGCCGAGACGAAGCCCAAGTTCGTCTGGCTGCTCGGCGCCGACGAGTTCAACGAGGCCGACATCCCCAAAGACGCGTTCGTGGTTTACCAGGGACACCACGGTGACCGCGGCGCCCAGATTGCCGATATCGTCCTCCCTGGCGCTGCCTACACTGAGAAGGCTGGAACCTACATCAATACCGAGGGCCGTGTGCAGATGACTCGTGCTGCCACCTCGCTTCCCGGAGCGTCTCGCACTGACTGGAAGATCCTCCGTGCCGCTGGTGAGTTCATGGGTGTCTCGCTGCCCTATGATGACGTGGCCGCTGTTCGCGACCGTATGGTCGAGATCTCTCCCGCTCTGGCCGCATACGACGTCGTTGAGCCCGTTGCTCTGCGCGAGTTGAGCAAGGTGCAATTGGTGGACCAGAACAAGGGATCCAAGGCCACAGGAGAACCTCTGAAGAAGGTCATTGACAACTTCTACTTCACAGATGTGATTTCAAGGAGGTGAGTGAAAAAGTTCTGTACAATGTGAGATTGACAACTGACACGCAATAGTTCACCGACCATGGCTCGCTGTTCAGCTGCCAAGGCCACTGGCGACCCGCGGACCAACCTGATGGCGCCTGGAATTGAGGAGAACAGGCCCATGGGACAGGTTGAGTATGGCTCGTAGAGAGATTGTACACTTTCGGAGGAGGGCTCCATGTTGCGTTTCTAGATTGTTCGCATCCACTGTACATAAAGGACACTAGAGACGGTATAAAGTGACACTACGGTGCACTTTCCTTTGTAAGCATTTTACAGATCTATCTCGCATGCTATTTCATGACAAATTGTTGCGGTTTCTGCTCTACGATGCCGTGGCAGGACTCGACGCCCAGGTGATAATTATCCTCTCTGGTTCCTCTGTCGAGCTCAGTCCAGGTCCATTGCGACGCTTTTCTCATCTTCCAACATCTTTGTGTACCTCTCCTTCTGACTTCGGTTGTGCTCGTCGTACCCACGGAGGTTTACCAGCCCTTGACTGATAGTCCTTTCCATGTCGGTAGTCCACTGTTCCCTCGATCGACCACGCACGGAGAAATCCGCCCCAAAGTCGGGCGGCGCCATTCTGCAGACGGCGGGTGTACTTACCCCCCGGAAGTTGGCTGGCGCCGACATGTTGGCGATGGCCTGATTCAGCTCCTCTTCCCTGTGCTGCGCATTGACCGGGTACGCCGTGTCCTTCATGGCGCCATTCTGCCTGCGTTCATCGATCCGGGCTTCTTGGTAGAGTCGCAGGCACTCGCGTTTGTACAGGTCCTTCATGTTCTTCTTCACGCGGGCGGCGTGGGGCTCCATGTCCTCGATCTTGTTCTGCAGACGCTCGACCTCGGACCAGGGTGGGTTGAAGGGCGCGATCATGCTGTCGCCCTCGATGGGCATAAAGATGGCCATGGCGTCTGACGCGAGGGGCGGGATGGATGACCGTTCATCATCTGGAAGGACTTGCTGCCGTTGCTGTTGGAGGCTCTGCCGTGGGTTTGGTTGATTGTGCGCCATAGTGGGAGATGTAGTGATGTTCGAAGGTTAGGGGGCACTGCCACCAAGGAGCGAGCTGTCTCTGATCAAGGCGTCTTTAGCATGGCGTGTCTCTAGGCCAAATTGTTTGCGAAGCTTCACGCTGCTTGTGTATGAAGTAAGAATTGTTTTGAGATGATGGTGGGGGCTGGCCAGAAACGGGCAGCAGTTGGTGAATGGTGATGCTATTGACCATCGGTGGCGCCATGACCAATGAGTTTATGTTCGGATACCAAGACAGCCCACTGCGAACTCGGACCTGCGGCAGACACAGAGACTACTATCGCCTACCCAGCTAAGCAGAGAGATATTTACCTGGTAAGGTAGTCGAAGATCCCGGAATGCTTAACTTTGATAACTCTACTTCCAACCTCAGCGGCAGCGGACCTCACGCGGACATTGTTTCTGATGCTTCGTGGCAAACAATATCTACCGTTGCTCTTTCTATGGACAGAGTATGGACATGAAATAGTGGCGATGTGTCTAATCACACGCTCTTTTACAAATGTCTTGAACCGATTGGTTTCAAGGTAAACATATGATGTTGCCGAGGCCGGTAGTAGCTATGCCTCCAGCATCAGCTGCCTTGCCGGTGGTGGTGATGTTGTGCTCCGAAGAGCGAAGTGCTAATAGGCTGACCACGTGAGACCTCGGGATTGCTCGTCGCAGTCCGATTTTTGTTGTGTACGAGTAGGCTAAAGTGCCAAGGTTTCTGTACGATGCGTGGCCGCGACTGGGCTCACGAAGCTGCTGCCGCCATCCTCGTCGAAGGCAGACGACAACGAGCACGCGGATCTCACGTCGAGACTGCGAGTGCAGTGTATCCGACCCATTCACCTGGACGGAAGCACTTTTCTAATGTATTCGCGTGTGAGCTGCAGCGCCGCGCGCACCAGATCCTCGAGCCTTCTGTCCTTGCGTCGGCGCATCCACAGTAGTACGATACCGAGGATGGAGAAGTCCACAAGCAGGTGCTTCATCACTGTCCACACCAACCAGCTGAGCCACGCCGGAAAGCTCTTGTCTTTCTTCGAGCGCCATTCTCTGCCAGCAGTGATCTGCTCTCGGAGCGCGGCAACCTCGGCTGACAGATTCGTGATGGCTCGCTCGACCTTGCGTTGCCACCGTCCACTTCCCTTGTTGGACTGAGTTTCCGCTTCCTCCTCGTCGTCTTCGAGCTCCATTTGTCGTTGAGAACGTAGTTCGGCCTCGTCTTGTTCGCTCATCGGGCTCAGGACCTTCATCGGTCCATCGGAGCCGCTTGCTGGTTGCTGGAAGCGTCGCGACGCGTGGGGTGAAGAGTCGGAGGAGCTGTCCGAGTTGCTCTTGATTTGATTCCACACAAACTCCAGCTCGCTGACAAGTTCCTTTGCATCACTGGGATCTCCTGTTAGCCGTCTGTCCAATCGCTCGTCCGCGCAAGCTACGTACGGGGTGTTTGCGTATCGGTGCATAGTCTCGATGAGTGCCTCAATATATCTCCTCTTGCTTTCCGTCCGACTCAAGCCCCTTTGCGAATTCCAGGCATCCCACTTGTCGCGCTCCCGTTGTACTTCGTCCTCAGGCGCGCCGGTGCCGGACGAGGGGCGTTCCATGACGCCATCCACATCGCCCTCCATGGCTTGCTTGTATAATCCATAGAGACGTAATCGGTCGGAAGGTGGAGGTCGAGCTGCGCCCGTCTTTGGGACTTTCTTGACGGTGTTGAGGGCGTGAACGAACACCCGATCTGCTCTGGCTTAGCCTGGTTTATAGAGGATGACGGTTGCGATGACACTGACCCACAGAGTCCGCCATGGTGGGCGGGTGGACTGGGAGCAGCGATGCTCCCGGGCAAAAATATGACGGTGAGGCGACTGAAGGCTTGGATGTTGATGAAGGGGTTCAAGGTTGGGTCAAAGGGACTTCGGGGTTCCTCGTTCGCAGTGTAATGAACGTGGGAAAGCTGAGCCGAGATAAGATACAGGGCCCCCACAGCGCGCACGCGACGTCACCAAAGCGCGTATTGGATCAGCATCAACGCCGGAAAGCGAACGACAGGAAGGATGGAAAAGTCGCCTTGCACAGTGGCAGAAATGCCAGACTCGTCGAGCGTGGTGATTGAAGTGTTGGCGAGGCACGGCTTGGTGCAATTGGTCGGCCTCGACAGCGACATGATGGCATGACATGGGCCACATGCATTTACCTCGGCGCAATCGCAGGTCTCGGTCTCGGGAACCTCGCCGCTAAATGGGCTACAGTGCACACCTCACGGGTCACCTTGAGCCAGGAGGGCAAAACGACACGGACTAACGCAAAGCGGCATGCCGCGAAAGTCGTCTGTGTCGAGGACCGTTCCAGTTCAGGGCTCGTTAGTCATGTTGAAGGTAACGTACGCATCTATATCTCACGGTGACGCCTGCGTCCCTGGGCATGTGTGTGGTTGCTGCAAATGCAGGAACAGGCACGCATGATACACTGTGGGCACTAATAACTCGCGCCTTTACCCCAAGGAATTTGTCTCCTCAGGAATCCAATTACTATTGAGTTCGCGGTATCATATGCCGCTGCTCTGCTCAGCATCTTCGGCTTGCTTCTTGGCCTCAACATACGCCCTCTTCTTCTGCTCGTATGTTTTCAGCAGCTTACGGTTCTCGAGCGCCTGCGTCGCAGCTTTCTGAGCAGCCTCCTTCTTCGACTGAGCAATGCCCAAGCCCAGTTCTCTTCCAGTTTCGCCCCAGCCCGTCAGATAAAGACCTACTGCAAACAATGGCAGCTTCAAGTGCTTGTCCTTCTTATTACAGGGCAAGTCTCTGTACTCCAATGTAACCCCTGGCGCGCGGATGAGGTGTGCAACACGCTCCTTTGGTGAAAGGTCGTTGACCTCTCCAGTCACCTCGTTCAAGACTCTGACGGTGGTTGGCTTCTCCTTCTCGGCTGCGACAATCTGCTCTCGGAGGGTCATCGACCACAAGTCCCGAAGCCAACGAATGCAGGTTGCCAGGCCATTTTCCGGGTCGCTCATGATGACGGCCGCCACGTAAGCCTCGAACATGTCGCCTTGGGTCTTTGTGATGTCTTTGTCGTTTGACCTCCCCTTTCCTGCACCAAGTCCATGAAGAACCTCCGGAGGTAGTCGTGCCTTGCTCGGAAGACCATACTCGCGGAAGTAGCGAGACAGAGTGACGTTGCGAATGAGTTGCTCTCGCAGCTGTGAGCAACGCCCTGCCCTAAGTTTCGGAAATGTCTTTGATATAATGTTCGTGGAAATCAGTTCCAAGTAAGCATCGCCTATCCACTCTAGGCGCTCGTAGCTCCCGCCTTCTCCTAGCCCAATGTGAAGAAATGCGAGGCGTTCTAACTCCGGGTCTTTGATGGGCGGCAAAGGTGGGAGCTGCGTCGGAATCTCTGACGAGCGCCATGGCTCGACACTGAATGATGGGATGGCCAAAGGCGTCCTGACGTAGATATTCGAGTCCAAATGTTGACGTTTTTGATCTTGGACGTTTTCAGAGGCCAGTGACTGTATCGGCCCAAGCATGTTTCTCGCCACGCCTTCCCATCTGGTTACCAAAGAATGGGCTGATTCCCCATTACCCTGACGCCATCGCAAAAGCTGCTGTAGGTTGTCGATTGCTTCTTGTGCATTGTCGGCGAGCTTACCCAACACCTCGATTTTCTCAGCCGTAGAAGCATCAAGCCCAGGCGCATCTGTACTCCTCGGACGTTTGCTGTCTCGTAGTAGATCAGTCCCAGGTAGACTCGAGAGCTGACGTTTGCTCATCCTCCTTTGTTTGCTTCCAAGCCGGCTCCGGTTTCGAGAAGTGCCGATTTGATGCCCTTAATCGTTATTTGAATAATTTGAAGAAATGTCCTCTCTCAGAGCTGTCAGTTAAGCTAAGTTCAGTGATGCATTAATCAGGCTTAGCGCATATGCACAGTGGCCGGGGCTGCACAATCTGCCCCACGCATCATGTATGACCAATAGCACTGCAGCAGTTTGGACGTCGCGACGTTGATTTTGACGTGGACAACGATTCACAACCAAAAGTTGACCACTGCGACATTCGACTATGCCATCATGAGTGTCCCACGATCACGGATGTTGGACCTGATGAAGGTAGATGACAGTTTTGCTTCAAGATGGCGGTAGCTAACTCGTTGTAGGCCCAATGTCAGGTCTTTGCGACAACGTACAATCCCGATGGCCTTCGACTCGGCAACAAGGTCCTGCGCCAGCGACTTCGCGGACCCGCGCTGGCTTCTTACTACCCGCGAAAGGTGGCGACAGTCAAGATGATGAATCAAATGTTCGGCATGAAGGTCCCTAAGGGCACCGTGGAGAACGAGGAGACCGGCTCGTCAGACCGAAGTTTGGCGACCTGGGACGACGCCGAGGAGGACCGTACAACCTACGTCGAGGAGTACGTCGATCATAGCAGCACGCCACTGAAGGTGAATTTCGCGCTGACGCAGCTACAGATTGAAGGCGAGAGGCAAGGGGAATCCGAAGAAAAAGAAGGAAGCAGTTGGTGAGTCGTCGGGTCCTTCGTGGATGTCTGTTGCTAACAATGACAAGTCAAAACCAAGGCCTTTGGAAAGAAGAAGAAATGAACACGAAAAGAAGGCTCTGTATTTATGTATGGCATTACACCAGACCCGACACTATTGTACAATACCAGGCTGCAGGCATAGTTCGACCCGAGTTGCCAAGCGGGATTCCAGGCGCATGTATAGACCCTACATTGTTCAAATATATACCACTGATGATCAAGCAATTCATTTGCGAAAGACATGGCAGTGAAATGACCTATCGCGAACATCGAAGGCGATGGGTGAACACTGCTGCCAAGGGTGAGAAGAGGGAATCACATCTTCACTAAAAGCATACAGCGTAAGTGTGACCCGTGATCTGAAACAATTATCTAAGCGCTGCTACTAAAGCATTGTTGGTGCCGACACACAGTAACAACATCGCGGATTTTAGCTCCTAGATGTTGGACGTTGGATCTCCCAAATATTCTCCATCACAAGCCAAAGTTCCCCATCACCGTTGCAGTCTCCGATTCCGGGGCTCCTCGCTTGGTAGTACCTACCTGGAAGGTACGTACTAGGTAACTGCCTTACCTGACATTGGAGGCAGGCGGTAGCGATGTGGACTGCAGGAGGCGTCTACGGCAGAACTGCTCTTTCCATGGGCTGTGCTGCAGCGAGGTGTAGTCTGATCTTTACATCAAGGGCTCCAGTCCCCACAAGCCGGCAGCTTCTCATCGTTCTCTTCCTCGCACCTCACACTCTTTTCCACCACAGCCACCTGCCGGTGCTCCGGCACGTTCTTTCCTTCCCAAGCCTCACTAATCATCCGTAGCCTGCTTCCTATCCTTCACTTGAGCCAGGGGCAATCCGAGAAGGTTGGATCTGGTGCTAATCTGTCGGTGGCTGCCTGCCTGTCACCACCCACACGATCTTTGCATTTATTACCCGCGCGGCTGTTCTTGAGCTGTCTCTTCTGTCTTTCTGACACTCTTGTTTGGCCAGTCTGCCACAGAACCACCGCACTGTTTGATCTAGTGGACCCTTCTTGCGTGGAATCTCAATGATCTACTGTCTTCGTCGCATCTTCTATTGGTTTGATCAACTACTCAACTGTTTGCAGAGCTGTCCCTTGTACTTGAACACTGCTACCGCCGCGGCTATACAGCTCTGTCACAATCATCACCGAGCAACTCCTGCCAGCACCAAGGCAACCCGCTACGATGAACACGGAGGGTAATCCAATTCTGGGTCGGGGCGATTCCATGGTAGTCTTCCAATATCCACAAACTCATTCGCACGTGTTCACTGACATGTGCATAGCGAGGATTTACCGCTTCTTCAAGCCGGAAGAATGTATCAGCTCTGTCTACCGCGAAGCTTGCCAACCAAGCACCGCCAAAGATGGTAAGAGGGACACACCACGTTACCGTCTTAAAATGACTGGAAATAACACAGGAAGAAGCAGGGTCCCGAAATGACCATCGGAACGGAGTTTTACCCCGTGGATAAGCTGCTGGCCAAGCTCTCCGAGCAGAATGCAAACATCCCCCAGCAAAGCGAGACACTGAAGAGGGGCGAGAACGAGCGTGCTGCTGCCGCTCAACAGTACTCAAGCAGCTCTCTTCCTGTTACACCTGCAACTGAAGAGTTTCCATCGATTACTCCTTCCGCTCGACCTGCCAGTGCAGACACAGAGGATAAGAGTGCTGAGGCGGATGAGCTCACGCGCCTCAAGCTTCAGTTGGCCCAGGCTCATAACCAAATCTCGCATTTGGAGCAGGCCACAAGCCGAACATCACAGTCAGACCAGGGCCCTTCCAGCATTGAGCAATTCCCGAAGATGGACTCTCCTCGTGACGCATTGTGGGGTCAAACAGGAGACGGCCAGTCTGACAATAGTGACATCCACTCTGGCAACACGTTCAGTCGTGCCCGCGGCTTCTGGAACAATTCACAGGGGACATTTCCTGAATTTCATGCCCAGGCTCCTGTTTCTGAACACGCTGCCGGAGGATGGCTCGGCGGCCGAGGCTTCAATCATGGCCTCGCAGAATCCCCTGCTCCGATATTCAATACTGTCCATGAACAGCGCTCTGATCGCCCTGGACCGGACACTGAATATCTCATGCGAGATGTTCGCCGTCCTGCTCGATTCGACCACAGCCGCACGACCTCACCCCAGTATGGTGGCCCTTTCAATCTGTACAACCCACCTGCTGGCCAGTACGCGGGAATGCTTCATGCTGGAGTCTCGCCCAATCAGATTGCGGGTGGAAATATGCAAGGTCACTTGGGACTGGCCTCTGCGTCCGCGGGTATGTACACTCACGCGCAGCAGCCCTTCGACACGCCATTGTCACCATACGCATCTGAATTCACATCCAAGACGCCTTGGAAGACTGAGGTACGAGTGCATCAATCACACTTCCCTCGAGGTGAGAATCTAACTTCATAAGCAGACAGTATCGACCGATGGCCCCATGTACTTGCCCACGACTGAGCCTTTGAATTATCGCCGTTTGTTGGACCGAAACGTCAATTGTAATTGGAAGTACATTGTCGACAAGATTGTGTGCAGCAATGACCAGCAAGCCTCGATCTTTCTTCAGCAGAAGCTCAAAGTGGGAACACCGGAGCAGAAGTATGAGATTGTGGAGGCCATCGTCGCCCAAGCTTACCCCTTGATGGTGAATCGGTTCGGCAACTTCCTCGTACAGCGTTGTTTCGAGCATGGCACGCCGGAACAAGTCATCAAGATTGCGGAAGCTATCCGAGGCGACACTCTGAGCTTGTCCATGGATCCCTTTGGATGCCACGTCGTCCAGAAAGCCTTCGACTCGGTACCCGAAGACTACAAGGCTATCATGGTACATGAGCTCCTTCGACGTATTCCCGAGACTGTCATTCACCGCTACGCCTGCCATGTTTGGCAGAAGCTCTTTGAACTGCGTTGGACGGAAACGCCTCCTCAAATCATGAAGTATGTCAACGAAGCCCTTCGTGGTATGTGGCATGAGGTTGCCCTGGGTGAGACAGGCAGCTTGGTTGTCCAGAATATATTCGAGAATTGCCTTGAGGATGACAAGGTGAGCAACCACTATCTTGTCTTGAAGGTCCACAACTAACAATCTTCGCACAGCGTCCATGCATCGAAGAAGTCCTCGCGAACATCGACATTGTTGCCCATGGCCAATTCGGCAACTGGTGTATTCAACACGTCTGTGAACATGGCACTCCTCCCGACCGCAGTCGGGCGATTGACCATGTCATCCGTTACGCAGCCGAGTACAGCACGGATCAATTCGCATCCAAAGTAGTAGAGAAGTGCCTCAAGATCGGAGGAGCGGAATTCCTCGGCCGCTACCTTGATCGTGTCTGCGAAGGTCGCCGTGACCGTACTCGGATTCCTCTCATCGACATTGCCAGCGACCAATACGGCAATTACCTGGTGCAATGGATACTCAACAACGCATCACCTCAGCACCGAGAAGTCGTGGCGGCTCACATTCGCAAGCACATGGTCTCACTACGCGGCTCAAAGTTCGGCTCTCGCGTTGGCATGCTTTGCACGAACCACGCTGTCACGACTCGACCTGGTCCTGGCGTCGGTCCCGGTATGGGAGGTGGGCGCATGGGACCTGTGGCTCGCTTCGGGGGCAACAGTGCTTATCGCTAGTCAAACCTGAGATACCCGCCGATCCATCATGTCGACGAGCTCAGACTTTGTCGCTCTTATCCTTATCCGTTGATTCAGACCAGCAGACTGGAATTTGTCGATTCTCTCCCACGACAATACTTTCCGGTAACAGGTAATTTATAGATCGCACGTCATGCTACGCTTGGTCGGCTACAGCTTGGCTGGGCGCATTGGACACATCATGATTACGAATTTTGCAATATGGAGGAGCTTGCAGCACATGACCAAGGATCGAGACTCCTCGTTCTTAGAGAAATAGTTCGTATCACCACCATTGCGGCATCGCGCATAGGAAGGGGGCTGTTGCTCCGAGGACACTTTGATGATTCTTTACATTGAAAAAGAAGACGTATACCGGCTGTTCAGCCACCGGGCCACAATGGGAACATTAGATAGAAGACACTGATGTGCATAATTTAGGTATCGCCATGTTCACTCTGTTCCATCGTGCTGTTTGTGTCGAGTAGGTAGTTGAAATACGTGGTAGAATGCACTCCAGAACGCCGGTTGCTAAGATGCCATTCACTAAGTACCTGGTTTGTATGTGCATCGGTTTCAGGACGCCAGGGGCTATGAGTCTGGCTGAGAGCTGGTATCCACTGGCGGGAACTCGGGATCAAGCGCCTGAGTCTGGCCCTCATGGTCTACAGGTGTATTTTCCTGTCTTTCCCAAGGTTTCCGGGGGACTGTCCTTGCACCCACCGGTTTCACTGACTAGGATGGATGAGTACTTGACGCGTCGATGTTCTGGGGCGCAGCAGCACTTACGGGGTCCCGGACAACAGTATTGGGGATTTGCCTAATGCCTGGCACGGGCTTTCCCTCCTGTAGCAGTTTGATCATCTCAGCAAAGCCTCCTGGGTACGATGGCTGGTCCTCGCCATGGGCCTGGTCGGGCACTGAGCCTGGTTTCCTGTCCAGGAACAGCTCGGCCTTGGGCGCGGACTTTTGCCAGTCAAGCGCCGGCTGCTGCGGCTGTTGCCGATACTCGTCTGGCAGTACATCCGGAGGAGCGTGGTCGGGATGAGAGTCTAACCATTCTTTGTAGCGTGAAAAGTCAATTGTGACGCCAATCTTTTGTGCATAGTAGAAGATGCGGGCGTGGGTTGCCATGTCTGTGAAGGATGCTTGGGGGTTATCGGTTGGGCTTCCGAGGATGGCAAGTAGACCCGACTGTAAGTCGTATGTCAGATGGGACTGCAGCTGCAAAACTAAGCCGGAGTAACTGACCATAAAATTTGTGTCCTTCACCCACGGATATGAATCGAAGGCGTGGAATATAGCATCATCGTGATTTAGAGAGCGGATTCCGTCTGTGCCTGTGAGGGGCTGCTGTGAAGAGGACATGGCGTATAATCTGTGAGAGATTGAGTGTCTTTATATATGACGGATGGTAGTACACCGGTTATCGATTTGAAAGTGTATGTGATATGAGTAGTTGGATTCATTGACAGACTTGTTATGTCTACGACTACCAGGCCCGGGTAGTCATGGCTGGGGTACGGATAGTACCACTATAAATATGGGGCTCAAAGCCTCGGTCGGCGGCACTTGGGCGCCCAAGCACGGCTCACGTGCTCTGCCTCAAGTCATACCTAAGGCATAGGTTGCACTGTCAAGAAGAGGAGGTTGAGACTAGATTCAAAGTCAAATAGACCTAAATAGGCTGAAATGCTACTCTGAGCAACATTGAGGAGGAAAAGAGGACATGGAAGCCCGCTAGAAGCCTACACGTAGAGCTAAGAACGTGGCCACTACGGATCGACTATCGTGCACCGACAGTGGCCGACTGGACTCCACACAAGCAGCAGCGACGGTGCGAACAGCTGCAGCCCGCTCCAATCCCAGCATCGTCAGTCGCTCAACTGCCCATTGTCAACCTCGACTTCTGTCGAGCCTCTTCGTGTCCCGATGCATCGCACTGCCCTTCGCTCGTACAATACGACTCGCCTGCACCTCTCGTCTACCGTTCGACGCACGCTGAGCCGCGCCTCGAGACACCGCCAGCTCCCGATTGTCCACGCTCAGCATCGCGCGATACACTTCAACTCGCATAAACCACCTCGTTCCCAGTCGAGCACGACAACAAATGAGCCGCTGAGATCGTCCATGTACTTTCGCCGCCTCCCCGTCGCTGTGGTCTCGAGCCTGGTGGTAGGTTATGGTGCCTGGTACTCGTACAACGGAACGAGTCCTGCCAGCCCTGCTGCGAGCGTGACCGCGAGAGGGTATGCGACCACACCCGACTCTGGTGTCGAGCCGACAAGGACTGTATTGGTTGTCGGAGCCGACGAGCTGAGGCAGGGGACCATTGTGGGTGAAGGACCGATATCGAAGGAGACGAGCAGCGACGGCAGGAAGATTGTCGAGATGCTCACTCCGGAGCAGGCCACGCAGAAGCTGAGGAAGATGGAGCAGTCCTATTCTGTTGGACGTGGCCAGGGCGTCACGCGATACGACTTGGTGCAGCTGCCCAGCAACGATCCAATTGAGGATGACCACGCGGAGAAGATTGTACAGGTGCCCAGTCGGTCAAAGGATGCCGTTGGCGACAATAGCGACTGGATGTTTTGGGGTGTCTTTGACGGCCACTCGTATGTGAACTGCTCGACCACAGGTATGGAGACGAAGCTAACTGGAAGGACAGAGGCTGGACCACATCAGCTACTCTCCGTGAGAGCCTGATTAACTCTGTGGCCACGGAGCTCAACGAGACGTACAAGGCCGCTGCTGCGACTTTGCCGAGCGAGGACGCCATCGACCTCGCCATCAAGACCGGTTTCACTCGCTTGGACGACGAAATTGTTCACAAGAGCGTTGAGAAGGTCTTCAAATCAAGCAATAAGAACGTTGCGGCTGAGCTTCTCCAGCCGGCTCTTTCCGGCTCCTGCGCCCTTCTCTCCTTCTACGACAGCAAGACCAACATGCTTCGAGTTGCGTGCACGGGCGACTCGCGTGCCGTGCTCGGACGGCTCTCGGACACGGGCAAGTGGACAGCCACTGCACTCTCTGAGGACCAGACG
Source organism: Emericellopsis cladophorae (assembly GCF_022114955.1). Lineage (NCBI taxonomy): Eukaryota > Fungi > Ascomycota > Sordariomycetes > Hypocreales > Bionectriaceae > Emericellopsis > Emericellopsis cladophorae. Next base: position 141,338 of record NW_026250966.1, on the reverse strand, counting down.
GGCAGCAACCCCAACGAAGCTGCACGCATGCGCAAGGAGCATCCTGGCGAGGACCGAGTCGTGCATAATGGCCGCGTGCTCGGCGGGCTTGAGCCCACGCGTGCTTTCGGAGATGCTGTGTATAAATGGAGCCGCGACACCGCCATGAATCTGCGCTCCAAGTTCTTTGGACGCACCCCGTCGCCGCTGCTCAAGACCCCGCCGTACGTCACGGCCGAGCCCGTGATCACCAAGACCAAGGTAAGCCCGGAGAAGGGTGACTTTTTGGTTCTCGCGACAGACGGGTTGTGGGAGATGCTCACCAACGAAGAAGTCGTCGGGCTTGTGGGCCAATGGATCCAGAATCAGGCAGCTGGCCAGGACTCTCACTTTGAAGCGACATGGTCCAAGATCTTTGGGTCGTCCAAGCACCCCCTGCCAGTGGAGAAGGGCAAGGCGGATGGGCCTGACGGGCAGAAGACCCCGATCCGCGTTCAGCAATGGGGCATAGATCCCCAAGCCAAGGACCGGTTCTCGGTGAAGGATAAGAATGTCGCCACCCACCTGGTCCGCAATGCTCTCGGGGGATCCAACGACGAGCAAGTATGCGCCTTGCTCACCTTACCTGCCCCCTTCTCCAGGCGTTATCGGTATGTTTCTCTCTCGTGGCCTTGTAGTATAATGTAGACTGGTTGTATTAACAGTGTTGCAGGGACGACTTGACTGTTCAGGTCATCTTTTTTGGCAACGCCGAGAAGACAGGCGAGGTCGTGGTCAACACCGAGGCAACTGCGCCTGATGCGACCCTCAAGGCCAAATTATAGCCTGCTCGAAGAGCATTGGGTTGTGATTTTGGGCGTTCAGAGATTCAACGATACCAGATTATTTATTTTGAGTAGACAACAGGCCGAATTGAATGTTGGGCGATATTGATTGCTAGCAATGTCTTTCGTAAATGGGGTTCGTAGACTAAACCAAGGCGTGGACCAAAGACAACGTGGAGCGTTGAGTTACATGTACCTGGTAATTAGTTGAGGGTCTAATAAAACTAGCCCCACAAATGACTTGGAGTTGGCCGCGCCTGCCACCCCGCTATCCAGCGCGCGGACAACGAATTGAGTTAGCACGCGCAGCGACTGGACCCTCAACGTCATGAGTGTAGATGACAGGTACCTGACCTTCTCCAACGCCAGACAACGATCGTGCCATTCTTGCTTCGTTCACGACCATCGACTGTGCTATTCATATCTTCTGGCCGTGGCTGTCCCGCTTCTCAACCGCAACGCACGGAACGATAACTAACCCCTCGAGCCTAGTCGCCATTGCGCATTGAGTCTACGTGTCCATATCCTGACTGGACTCTCGGCGCGTTTCCCCTTGCGAGCATGCCACGACGGCAATAGGCTACCCTCAAACAGCACAATGTCTCTCGCCAATACTCCCGTCACCAGGCTGATGGTTGTGGGAATAGTCTCGACATCGATCCTGGCTAGCGTTCTCGATATCAAGTACTATTTCTACATCCTGATCGACACGCATCTCTGGCGATATCGTCAGCTATGGCGGTTGCTCGGCTACCAGCTATGCTACACAAATTCTACAGAGGTGCTCTTTGGCGCCATGACACTGTACAATATGCGGATTGTTGAGCGCATGTGGGGGACGAGAAAGTTTGCTGTTCGTGGTACCCTCGCAGGCGTCTGAGACCGCCCTTGATGCTAACAAACGCACGCATCTAGTCCTTCATCGTCGTTACATATCTCCTGACCTCGATTGTCTGCCCCATGATCTCGACCGTCCTGCGACCATTGACCTGGGGCTTGACCAACTACGTACCGGCTGGCCCTACCGCCATCATCTTCGCCGTGCTTGCACAGTACCACGCAATGGTGCCACACATGTACAAGTACAGAATAGCGACGTCGGCAGCGCCTCCGACCGACGACGAGTTCCGAGGCGTAACGTTGTCTGACAAGTCATACCGCTACGCACTCGCGCTGCACCTGTCCCTGCTTCAGTGGCCAGGCTCGGTTCTGGGCGCTTTGGTCGGATGGGTCGTGGGCTACTCCTATCGCGAAGGTATTCTTCCTGCTGGCCTCATCCGGTGGAGACTCCCTGGCTGGGTGCTGGGCTTGAAGAGCCATCGCAGCAGGACCGAATACGAAGGACTGAGGAGGAGACTAGAGGGACAGGGCGACGCTGCGACGGCATCCGGGGCTCAGGGGCCTCAGGGTGAGGGCCAAGCCGAGAGGCGGCGGACCATGGGCCAGCAATTCATGTCGCAAATCCGGGAGGCCTTATAAAAACTCTATGGAGAACAATACACATACAGCTTAATTTTGGCGTCTTGTCCCCTAGACTAGAGCTTTCTGCATCAATCTTTAACAAACTGCCGGTCGGATGGCTGGCGCACGCGCGCGTACCTGGGCCAGGTGGAGCTGCATCCCCCCCCCGTGGCCCGCGTCGACCTCCTTTTCCCTGCCGCTAAGCACGCAGGAGGGTCGATCATCTCCAACCACCTCGACATCGACAACTCTTGAATTTCCTTCTGATTCATCACGATCGGCGAGCTGCTTCTCGTTCCGCACCAGAGGTCTCGAATCAGTCACCACGGAAAAAGTGTTTTTCACAGCCTGTTCCCGATCGCGGCGGAATACCGACTCTGCCGCGCTGCATGGCCGCATAACAAACGACAAATCGCGACATCTCCTTTGTCTAATGGCCTGAACGAAAACGCCTCTCGAGGTTCGACTTGCATACACGTATCCTAACGACAATAATGAATGGAAACGGGCATGGACATCTGCCCAGCGTCGACGACTATGGCGTCCCCCCACGCACCGGCGTCGATCCCAGCGGGAAGGTCGTCGTGGACTCGTATCGCGCGGACATTGTGAACGGCTTCGAGAAGGATGCACCAATGTACAATCCGGTAGGTCATGCGGCGTCTGGCGATCCCCGCGCATGGCTAAGCAAATTAGATCAACCCGGAGAGGACGCAGAGTTCGTCGCACGTCGACCTCGCCGACCCGATACAGGTCCACCTCCTTACCGAGACGGCCCTGTCTGACAGCAAGGAATACGAAATCCTCTCACAGGAAGAAATCGACGACTTGAAGAAACTATGCGCCTTCATCAACCAGCGGATAGACTCCACGCGGTCGAACCTTCTGATCCAGGCGAAGTTTCGAGATGCCGCTATCTCCATGGCCAAGCTATACTCACCTACCAACACTAGCCCGGATGCTGGCATTGACGAGACGGATCGGCAGGCGGGTGCGGAAAGGGAGGAAAGCGAGCGCCGGTGCGAGGAGTTAGCAGCAGAGCTGTTCTACCTTGAGAAGAAAATTATGGAACCCAAGAGGAGGTTGCTCGAGCACACGGCTGGTATCCTCCAGCTCACACACAAGGCGTCCAGGAGAAAGGGCGCAATGAACGACCAGGCGCCAAACGGAGTTCCCGGAAGCCCAGAGAGCATGTACACATACACGCAAAGCCGAAACAGCCTGGACGGGCCCGACGATTTCTACACAGATGATACAAGCTTCACCGGCTTCGATCCACTGGATACACGGGGACCAAGGAAAAACCCGCTCGAGATTCCCATGAAGTCGCCCATCCGAGAGCAGCAAAGCCAGCTGAAGGAGGAGAACCAGGCGCTGATCCAATCCATTGCCGACATGGAAAAGAGGTTGGAGGGATTAAACGGTTCATTACGGGAGACAATTGTGCGATTCAATCCCGAGGGCAACGCTGGGTACGATGGCCCGCCCGATGCCTCGCAATCACAGGGTATGAAGCCTGGGGAGATGCTGTGGAACCAGATCGAATACCTCGAAAGTGGCCTTGTGGCAGTTCAAGCCGAGCAGGAGTCGCGCATGAACGAACCCAGAGTCGTCAGTGACACCAGTGGCGTGGACAGGACATTGATGGAGCTGTGGGAGATGATCCAAACGGGGTACACCAGCATCAAGGAGCAGAACCACGACCGAAGGCGGGCGCGAGCAGAAAAGGGGCTCGAGGACGATGAGTCCGATGACGACGGCATCGATATTGCCGAGTCGTACAACCTCCTCAACTTCTCAACAAGAGTACGTTGGCTCTACAGGCAAGCCACGACATTGAAGGACCAAAAGTCGGTCTTGAAGCGGCAGATCAAGCAGCAGCGCGAGCTGAACAACAAGTCCGACGCCGAGAAGGATGCGGAACTCGCACAGAAGCAAGAAGAGCTGGAGCAGAGCCACGTCCTCATCAGCCGCGCCGAGAAAGATTTTGCAGATGCACAGAGGATGCTCTCAGAGACGCTCGAGGACCTGGAGCAAGCCCGCGAGGACGCTCTCCAGGCAAGGGCCAACGCAGGTCCCAGCGAGGAGATACAGACCGAGCTCCGCGAGCGCGAGGCGCGAACGCAGGTCCTCGAGGCCAAGCTCCAGGATATGCAGCAGGAGCTGGCCCATGCCGAGGCGGAGAGCCAGGGCACGCAGCAGAGGCTCTTGCAGGTGGACGCGTCTATCAGCGCGCTGAGCACAGCGCTCGACGAGGCGACGCGTGCGCGCGACGAGGCGCAGGCCGCTCTCCAGAGTCGCAACACGGAATACGAAGACCTTAATCTGCTATACGCCAACCTCAAGACGGAAATCACCATTGCGCGCGCTGAGCTCGATGGCGCCTATGGGACGCGTGCCGAGCGCGCGGCCGACGTCGCCGCCAAGCAGACCAACAGCGAGATTGAGCGCCTGCGGACCGAGCTCCGTGCCACGGCCCAGGAGCTGGAGGACGTCACCAAGGAGACCCTCGCCTCGGAGCGGGAGAAGATTGGGCTCGAGACCAAGCTTGACGAGGCGCTCGCCGTGCGGTCCGAGGTGGAGGCGGAAATCAACCAGGTCAGGGAGCGGATGGACGAGGAGATCTCACGCGCCCGGGAGAGGATCGAGATGCTACAGGAGGAGCTCGATGGAGAGAGGCTCAAGGCGGGCCGGGGCAGTGGGGACGGACCCGGTCGCGTGGGCATGGGCGCGACGATGCTGAGCGAGCAGTTCAGGACGACGATGAGAGAAGAGAGGAAGAAGTACCAGGAGGATCTCAAGGTGAGTTTTCCTCTCCCCAGTGACCGCCACTATTGTAGAGAGTAGCATGAAACTGACGTGATATCAGGAGGAGCGCGCAAGGTGTCGCAAATTAGAAGAAGAGCTCTCGCGGCTGAAACGGGCCCAGGGGCCGGGCAAGAGTCCCTTGAGTCCACGGCAGTGAGGAGGAGATATACTTGCAGCGTTCGTTGGGGTTCGGCAACACGGCATCTCATGCCTTTCGTTTTGACTTTTGCATTCTAGGAGACCATATTATTGCTCGGCGACATGGCTGGGAATGATCTGCTGGGCCCTTTTTGGGCCATCAGCGTGTGCATGCATTATATAGACAGATGCTGGGACATAGAAGTGACATACATCCTTCAATGGACCTTGTGCTTCACCGGAGCCACATCTTATTGAGTGTCTAGAGTTGCGCAGCGTCTGTCGATAAAAATAGCGACTTTTAAGGAGAAGAGAATCATTGTGAAAGAGCAAGTTCTTGTTCTGTCTATGCTTTGTGCTATCTCTCGATAACCCGCCTCGTCTCCCCTCCATTATATTCTCTACCGTACATCTCAGGCCCCTTTGCCCATGTATGCATACCAAGAGTCTAAGATCAAGATGCCATTCCTCCGAACTGACCACAAAGAAGAAAACCAGGGCAGCAAACCCCATGTGTAAAAAGCAGAGTCTATTGCAGAAAAATGGAAGCCAAGCAGAGAAAAAAGATGAAAATCAGGTGGGGGTGAAGAAGCAACCGAATCTTGCCCCCCTTTTGCCTGAACGCCGCTCAATGATGCGTTTTCGGACGGATGCAGTTTTGGACCGAAGCGAGTTGTCTTGGGACCTCGCGGATGTACCCCCAATAAGCAAGATCTGGGTATCAAAACAAGGAAAGGTGGGGAGGTGAGGGAAGGTGGTTGGGCTGGCTGGCTATGCGAGCCGTATCTGCTGGCCCTTCGAGGGACTAATCACTCAGGTATGCCAGGTCCGCCCAGACCCTCCAGTGCAGGATGCCGACGTGGGCCAGCCGCATGGCCAAGTCACTGACGCCAATCTCCGCGCCGTCGCGCAAGCACTCGTAAAAGTCGCGGGGCATGTTGCTGCCCGGAGGGATCCTCTTCTCCGAGGCGGCCGTGTAGAGGCTCATTCCGTTCAGGCCCTTGTACTCCCGAACACGGTTGCTGAGGTCCTCCAGCAGACGACGGTGGTACTCGGCTTCCACATCCAGGAAGAGCTCCTCGCGGGGGTTGGAGAGGACTTCGCCGAGCCTCGACTCGACAGTGGCGAGCATGGAGGAGGGCGCCTCGGCGAAGCGGAAGATCTCGACCGCCATTAGGGGAGCTGCCTCCGCCCAGCGCTTGGCTTGATCCATGTTGGTGGACGTTGACTGGAGGATGGCCACCAGCGACGAGTAGAGGTTGTCTGCCTTCAACTTGGCTTCGCGCTCGCTGACAAAGGGCAGTTGGGGAGGCGTCGAGGCGGTTGTGAACAGGCCGAGGGATGAGCGTGGGGACTGCCCATCGCTGCTCAGGGCCATGCTGCTCGGGCGGGATCCGGCGTGGTGAAAGGGAAGATACGAGAAGCCGTTGCCGTCCGTGCTGCCCGTGGAGTTGACCGACGACACGCTTGACCTGCTATTGTCCATGTCCGTGGGGAAATACGCAGCGGTCTTGGCGACGCCGACGAGATTCTCGTAGAGACGCATGCAGACGTCAATGTTCACGGCGTCGAGCACGTCGCTGCGCATACGCAGGAGTCGGTCGTTGTCGTGGATAAAAGTCTCGGGCAGGATGGCGTCCTCGCCTCGTGCGCGCGAAGGTCGCACGAGGCGCGCGACGGCACGGAAGAAGACGGACATGTCACCGAAGCCTTCGGCAGGGTCCCGGGCGTATTGCCGCTGTGCGCGGCGGTACCAGAGCCTCGAGCGCGCAATATCGAGCCGGCGGGTGGCGATCTTCTTGCTGAAGTTGCGCTGCTCGTAGTGGATTGTCTCCTGGATGAGCGCTGGGCGGAGGCACCGGATCTGGTGGTTGGCCACGTCGAGCTTCATGTGCTCGAGCACGCTCAAGAGCTCGCGCATGCCCATGACCAGTTGCTCCAGGTTGCCCTCGCGGCTGCCCAGGCGGAAGCGTGCAACCATGTTGTTGACCTCGTCGTCACGCATGGGGGCACAGTGAGTCTTGAGCACCCCAGCCAGCCACTCGGCCAACCTCTCCAGGTCGAGCACGCCCTTGTAGAACTGCTGCATCAGCAGTTCCACATTGAACGCCTCGTCCATCAGGTCGCGGTCTCGCTTCGGCACGAGCGTTTCGACAATATCCTTGATCGTCCGTAGGAGCACAGGAAGACACCACTCGTCGCTGTGTGCGTAGCGGTTCATAAACTCGGGCCGCCTGTTCTCGTCGACAAACATGCCCAGCTGCTCTGTCAGTGTCCTCCAAAAGGCCTGCGAGCGCTCCTGCTTCGTCTTTCCCTTGTCGCCCAGGACGTTAGGTCGAAAGTGCAGGTCGGGGTCAAAGTTGATGTCATGGCGCAGCTTCGAGTTTTGCACAATGCGCACCACGTCGAGATCCGACAGGGTGGCCTTGGTGATGGGTGGCCCGATCGGGAGATCGCTGCCGACGGCTGAGCTGCCAGCGTTGGCCCTCGCACTATTCGTCCTCCTGCTTCCGGCAGACTGTGTCGCGGCCTTGGAGGGCCTTGTGGACGCACGTTCTGCTCGTGCTGCGTGTGACAGTTCAGATCGTCTGGATTTGGTTTCGCTCGGCGACGAGCTGAGACTGCTCGACTGGGCGACTGGTGTGGACACGGTCGTCGTGTTGGCGGAAGAAGACATGGACTGCGTTGCCATGTCTTGCGAGTCTGCTCGAGGCGAGTTGACGCCGGACGTATCTGTTTCGATGCCTTCCATAGGCACTATCCCTTCGTGTATCGACCCAGTCCTCTGTGGTTCTGTCTCTTTCCTCGCCGCGTCCGCGTCCGCCGCACTGACGGACGATGTGTGTCGCCTCTGGTGCCCGTCGACGGGGCATCCTCCTTGATCTAGCCCCATGTTGCTGCTATTGTATTATTTGAGCAAAGTGACCGTCTCGAAAATGGCGCCTTCCTCCGGATCGTGATCGCACGCGTGGTTCCAGTCCTTCGATCGTTCGCTGTTCGGTACACTGTTCATCAGTCTCTTGCTCATTAAAGTAAACGAAATGACGGATGCCGATTTGTTTCGCCTGGGCATGTGCCGGCTTCCCAAGGTCGTACTTGGGCTTATGTGGTTTCTGGGTTGGTCATTCACCCGCTGGACTTGCCAAGCAGGCAGACAGGCACACAAGCACGCACGACGAAACAAATCAGCACGCAGGAGGCAAGGGTAAACTCACATTGACCAGGTCAGAATGACTGAACGCTTGCAGGCCAACGCACTGTTGTCAATGGCCAGAGGCGGTGTAGAGAGCGCGCAGTGAGTAGGGTAGCGGTCGTTGTGGCCAGTTGGGCAGCCACGTCGATGCTGCAGTGCGCACAAGAAATGTAAAGGAGTGGATGAGCGCGGGTCGGGTAGAGCCAGTCAACGGTCTACTGAGTGCTTGCCTATAAGAGAGATGCGAATTCCTGTGTTGTCCAGGGAGCCTCTGCGTTGCGAGGGAGTGTCGTCGTTGTAGGCTGCCGAAAGGAGTGATACAGGCCGGGCGATCGTCTGCAAGCCAAAGCGCGGCTTGAGGGAAGGGAGAGATCTCTCGCGAAGTGGTTCGGGGACAAAGACTAGAGAGTGAGAGAGAGAAGAGACTCCAAATAGCGGACGTTAGGAGGCAAGAGGAAAAGGTTCAGGTGAGTGAGGAGAGTCTAGAGAGTGTGTGTGTGAAACTCGTTTCAGACAGAATAATATCAGAGAAAGGAAATCAACAAGGGAAGGGAATGGGGATTTGTTGGAAAGGAGTCAAAAACCGAGACCAACCCAGTCAGTGAGAGTCATGCATGCAGACAGTTTGTGATTCTGCGTATGACAGTATTTCCCTGTACCCAATGGATACCAATTGGACCTCAATGCAATATAGGTGTAGGATGTATCCGTAAAGCGCAGCCGTGGCGCAAGTGACCATCTAGTTGTAATTATTTTTTATTTTTCTCTCCCTCTCTTTTGGAGTGTGACACGGAGACGCCTAAGAATGCCACACCACACAAGCAGGTGGCTCGCCGGTGGGGTGTCCCCACGACAGGACAGCCCGGGACATACTCCCTCCAACAGGAGACATGAGACTGCTCGTAAACCAGCACGATAATCAGGTACTTGTCGATGCCGTTCTCGGCAGACTGGACCCAACAATTAGAACCCAAAACGTGCGTATGACGGAATGGTGGCCCAGGGCGTATGGCCGCGCAGGCGCTAGCAGAAAGGAGACCCTGCGAATGCAGTGATTTATTGAGTGACGGTCCCCACACGCCTAACTCAATACCTCCATGTAATTTGGCCCCTAATAATACTGTAAGTACTATTACTAGGCACCGTCCATCGACCCGGTACCAGAGTCCAGACAGAGGGGCCCTGTCCATCTGAGAGCGTGGGAAGGCCGTCGGATCACGAAAACCCGACAATTTAAGAAGACCCTGCCCCCGTGAAAACGACCGACACCTGACTCCTGAGGAATGGGATCGTCCTGATAGCGCACACCACATCGAGGCGCGGCGTGTGCCAAGGCGAGACTGATACCTGCATCCGCGCCCAATCCCAAGTGGCGATCCAAGTACCCGACACTCAATGGCTGGCTGGCCGCTTGCACCCATCCAGCCATAGTATCCACGCATCCATCCACGTCGTGCGTTCATTTCCCTTGCCTACGTCCCGTATTGTGAATTTGTGAATCATCTATGGTAATCCGTCCCTCTTTATGCTGTTTTGGTATTCTCGCCCAGATCCGTCCCCGTCGCCCCTGTTCCTCGTGCCTGACAGGCTGGACTTGACCGACGCTCTCGACTCGGCCCAGCTCGGGTCATCGTCGCATCGAGTCAGCTCACTTGTCGCACGTGCGTGTCTCCAAAATCCGTGTCGGCTGTGCACGCGATGCAGTCGACTTTGTACAATAATAGCAACTGGTTGGTACCTCTGATTGTCCTTGTACGTGCTGAACCCAGCATGACCAAGGCAGCACGCTGGTATCATCACGTTGCATCAGGATCAGCTCCAAATTAAAGCGACAGAAACGAGGCGCAAACCAGAGGCCAGCAGAGTCGCAGGGCGCATGCTCGCTCATTTCTGCCATGCAGATTCATCCCTTGCCTTATTACACGTACCATCAACTTTTTGTGGCCCGGACAAAAAACGCTTGGGACGGACTAGGCGGACGGGGAAAAGCAACCCGAAGCATGGTGCCTCGCTAAGTTAGATCGGGCAACTGACACCAGACTAACTCGTATACGTAGTGCCGCGCCTAGCATCGTAAGGGAGGGCTCGCCAGAATCTTCCATTCTGATTGATCAGTCGCTTCGCTTTCTTCTTCGAGTGTGTTGCACTCGCTTGTAGTGCCAGGTAGGTAAAGTCGGCGCCGTTCACATGGACGTGACTCGTAATTGCAGCAGCGTGCAGCCTCGTCAAGCCTCGCACGCAAGCGGTCCCTTGCAAGTAATATCATTATTGTCCGTCCAGTCCTTGTATGCATGCATTTGATCATGCGTCCGTCTTCGCTCCAGGAATCACTGATCACCTCTGGCCAAGCGTTGGTCGCAGATGCGCATTCGTTAGCCTTGTTCTTGACTCACTTCCCCATGCACGCGACGCTCGTCGCCCAGCCTCACAAGAGTGAAGACCAGTCAACGCTCGGCAGTGAGGTCACTCGTGATAGCAGAGTCTCCAAGGGCCAACAAAAGGAAACAGCCTGTCGACATCGATGTAACATGTTCGAACTGAAAAGGGCGGGCCTCGGAGAGTGGATATCAGCCCGCCCTCCCCCTGAGTCCTGACTGACGTCGCCTGAAGCCACTCCGTGGGTCTCAGCCCAGCGCATCGGTGTCGTTCACGGTTCGACGCCCTCTTTTCTTGCTTTTTCTGTCTACGAATCGTAACAGTGGTGATTGTTAGTTTCGGGCGAGTTGAGTAGTGTGATGCGTTTGACGCCTCACTCCGTCGGAGGTTTCGCCTTCCGTGGCTCCTGTCTGCGGCCCTCAGACATGAATGAATGATAATTACTAGACAACCGTTGATATTGTCTGCGCACTGCGCAGGGCTTTGTCTTCTGCCTAGACTTGTGCCTTCAGCGATCTACAAAGCTTACCCGCCAAAAGCAGCGGTTGTCTACAAATTCGTGAGGCTGCTTGTAATTACATCTCTCGCTCACCGTTTCCTTTCCAGGCTTCCGCTTCCCTACAGTCCCGACTCCCCTGCCGATCCAGCGCCAGGGTTGTGTTCTCCACCAATTTATCACGTGGAATTGTTCGAAATGACCAAACGGGACGTTTGAACTTTGACGCCGGCTCTTAGTCTAGACCCGGATGCCGGATTTGAGAATCGAAACGGGTCGATTCTGCCCGGCAATTGGTGTGACCTTAGAACCCACTGACTGTGCCTCATAATGGTGATATCTGCTGATCAAGTGTTACTTGTACAAGAAGTAATGGTGCGCTGTTGCGAGGCCCAGCGCGAATTCGTCGGCTTGGAATTGCGTGCAGCAGTCCGTCTGCACACCATTACCTTCATGCCGCACGCCACCGCTGCGGTTTATTGTGCCTTTGAGGCGGGTGCCAGGCGGACGCCGCTATCCACACTCGCGTCGCACGAGGCTGTCACAATTCATGAAACCGCCGTGGCTCAGCATAGGACGTGCGTGAAGTCGCATCTCTCATGAAGGCAAAAAGCACAGATACAGTCTGCGCTTCCGCCAGCCCAGACGTGAGCATCCATCATTCCCTAGTGGGGAGAGGTGACTTCTGCAAGCGTCCCTCCACTGGTCAACAGTGTGCAGCAGCAAAAGCTGCACAGAGTGAAGCTGACTGTCGACTTTGTGGCCATGTTCATCTATCACACATCGTTCGGACACATAGAGGTGGTCCAAATGGGGCTGAGAAACCCCCACGTAAGGCGACGTGGAAGGCGTGACTATTATCGATGAGAGATGTCTTGGTTCAAGAATGACAATGATATTCACTCTGTCTTTTGCTTCCCAAGCAATTAGCTTACGTCTGTTCTTGTACTCCTCAAACTCCCGGCTCTTAGTCTCCATGCGAGGGTGGACAACCCTCCATTCCAGACGTAGCGCTGGGCGTACTACGAAGTGACTGTCATGCGCCAGTCTGAATGTCCGCATGAAGCATCCCGTCGCGCTGAACTCGGGCAAGCAGAGTTCTAGCTGTCCGCACGCACCCAGTCGAACAGTGTTTGGCATACCCTTGAGCTTCGTCGATTGCATGGCAACCATTTATGCACATCCTGTTGTTGATGGACCAGTATCTGGCCAGTCAGTTTTCGCAGCCTCAAGATCAATCATGAAGCTCTTGAAGGCATCAAGATGAAGCCCTTTGTGGGGGGTCAGCAACGTCGCGTGGAAGCATGGTGGAGGGCACTCACGGCCATGAGCAGGCAGCATATGCTGATATACGGGCTCAACCGTTCCCCTATCCGTGCACATTTCCAGAATATGCCAGTGACGCCGTCCTTGTTGCGGTCCATGATGCCTGGGAAGAAGCTGTGCACGTAGGCGCTGGTGCAGATGAGCAGGAGAATCACGAGCAAGAGTGACTGAAAGTTGAAGAGGGCCGACTATAATCCTTGTCAATGCATGTCCAACAGACTCCCGAGTTCTGCTTACCATTTTGGCGATCTGTGAGTCCCGTCTAAGCGTGCTCGTGTTGATCCAAGGATCTGATGTTGATGGTCGTCGTTGTGGAAATGTCACGTAGCTGCAACCTCCGTTCGGGTGCCCGGATAGCCCCACTACAGGGTAGCCGTCCCCACTACTGTCACCAAACTGCACAGCTATCGGTCGATACGCAGCTCGCCTACCTCACTCAAACAAACCGAACACGACGCCCGCCGATCGCCACGTTTAGCACGCTGGAGATTTTGCGCTCTTCTCAGTGCATCGCGTTCAAGATAGCTCAGCAAACTTGCGAGACAAAGTCGGCCGCGCAGCCGCCAAACCGTCATCATGGAGCCACGCGCGCGTGCGGCCAAGAACGTTGGCAAGATGAACTTCTCCGTCAACGACTGTACGTGCCAATATGGAAGATATCAGCGCCAAGCTGAAGTACTAACATAGATAACTAGTGAGCATGATTCTCTTCGCCCACGGAGACGTTCGCGAACCCCTACCCGAGACCGTCCGCGTGTTCGACGAGATCCTGACCGACTTTATGCAATCAATCGCCTTTGAAGCCGCACGCGCCGCCCAATACTCCGGTCGCCAAAAGATCAAGTATGAAGATTTCGAGTTTGCCTTCCGGAAGAATCCCATCTTCCTCGGGAAAGTGCAGGAGACATTTGAAAAGTCCAAGGAGATCAAGCGCGTCCGCGATATCATGCAAACCGATGAGTCCGCACTGGCAAAAGAAGTGGCCGAGGAAGAGAAAGCGCAGGCTCGGAACGCGGGCAAGTCGAAAGCGGTGGACGAGGAGCTTGGGGAGGCCGATGATGACGCTGATGCGCAGATGGACGCCGTTGGCAAGAAGAGATGAAAAGGCATTGCCGGGCGTGGTCTAGCGGACTGCCTCGCGGGATACGGAAAATGCATAGGGACGGCGCTGGCGTTAGGGATCATCATTGCTTTGGGTCGAGGGACAATACCCGGAGTTCAGGTCGATTCTAACAACGAGGATATGCGTGTACGGCACTGAACTTGGCAGGTCAGCCTTTCATCTACATTTAGCGCAAGATTGATATATTTTATCAGGTCAAGCATAGCAAAAGGCTACGCTGGAAGATGGACTGAAGGCGACATTTCTGTACATACTAAGTGCTTTGATATCATGTAAGGTACCTTACCATGGCACCTCACCTTAGATGTCGTGCAGCAAGGTGCCTTGGGGACCACGATCGGCACCTTCTCAGTTGTCAAGATGACTGAAATCAGTTCTCCAAAATATCTTCATCGTGCCAGAAAGCCACAACCTGAAGGCTTAACTCGTCACCACTCTGCCTTCTCTTCTCTCGCAGGTTCTCGATAAAACTTGCGGGTGTTGAAATCCGCGTCCGGGCTCCGGCCTCAGTCCGACGGACGTCCACCATCGGCGCTGTGGGGAGAAATTGAACAAGTGCGGGTTTCGCCTACTCCGTAATCGTATTGCTCCGACCCACCAATGAACGAGGCGGGTCTCCAATGACGACGGCTAACTGAGATGTCTAGTTGCAGTTTGCGCAGCGGGAAAAGTCTTCGATCGTGCATGGCGGCGATATCGGGCAGAGAAGCGCAGGGTCGGCGGCGGGAGCAAATCGAAGTCGTCACACTGTCGCAACCGCAGTTCCTGCTGACGGCTGCTCGCTTAGCGCGCGTAGGCTTTCATGTTGCTTTGTTGGTGGGATATGAATCGTTATGAGTACTAAGCAAAACGCCAGGGACGTACAGTACTTTGACAACGCCGCGGTTGTTCCAAGTCCGGCGGCGTGGTGGGAAGTTGGGGTATCGAGGTTCGGAGGTTATGCTGCAGGTATTGGCTACATCCTTGACGATGGACCGCAGTCATCGTCCGATTGTATGGCCGGCGTCGTCCGGCGGTGTCTGTGCCTGTGCCTGATCTTCTTTCTACAACACATCTGTAGCATGCTGCTGTGTCACGAGTCTTGAAAGTCTAAATTACGTTGAGCGACGAAGACCATTTTCTGCGACTCGCGCCAGCCCTTTACACTTACTCCTGTCAGATAACATCCATTACACACAAAACCCCATCTCGGACATGGTGAAGGAATTCGGGGGCCCGCCGCCGCGGTATGCGGAGCCTCATGGTTCGTCACTGGCAGAATCGGCAACACACTTGACAGTCGACGAAACGCAACGTCAGCCTCGCAAAGAGAGTTTGACATACCACGATGGACGGAAAGCAGCGCAGTGGGCTTCCGAATCCACGCGGCATCCATCCCCATCACCAGCACCGAGTGGCCGTATGTCACCGAGGCCAGAGTCATCGTTCAACCAAGAACGCCCTGAACTGCCGCTGAAGCAGTCCTTTCTCCAGCGGTTCTGGGCCAGGAACAAAGGACCGGTCCTCGTCGCTACGTCACAGTTCTTCGGGGCCTTGATGAACTTGAGCGCACGACTGCTCGAAACAGACGGAGAGGGCATGCACCCGGTGCAAGTCCTGCTCATGAGGCAGTCCATCACATCTCTCTGCTGTTTCATGTACATGTGGTGGATGTCGACGCCTGGAGGGCCCTTTGGTACGAAGGATATCAGGATCCTTCTCCTGATACGTGGGTTATCGGGCTTCTTTGGCATATATGGGTAAGCTTGTTATTTAAATCTTCCCGCGCCTATGAGGAATGTTCCCAATCTCGCTAACATCTGACAGCATGTGGTACTCGATGATGTACCTCCCGTTGGCCGACTCAACCGTCATCACATTCCTAGCTCCAGGCATCGCTGGCTTCCTCTGTTACTTCCTCCTCAAAGAGCCTTTTTCGCGAACCGAGCAGATAGCGACCTTTGTGGCGCTGTCTGGGGTAGTTCTGATTGCCCAACCTCACTCACTGTTCTCGACTACGCCTGAGGACGAGTCCTCCTCGAGCGAGCCTCCCGAGAAAGGTCTCCCGGGGCTTGACCACGAATCCACGCCCGAGGAACGGCTCGCGGCCGTTGGGGTGGCGCTTCTGGGCGTTCTGGGAGCGTCAGGGGCTTTCACCACGCTACGGATGATTGGGAAGAGAGCCCATCCATTGATCTCTGTCAACGCCTTCAGCATTGTATGCACCATCATCTGCGTTGCTATGCTTGCCTTGGCTCCAGCCCTGGACATTTCACAGCCCGCGTTGCGCTGGGTTTGGCCCGCCTCTGCCAAAGCGTGGAGCCTCCTCCTTGCCCTCGGAGTGTTGGGCTTCGTCCTGCAGTATCTGTTGACTAGCGGACTTCAAGCCGACAAGTCGAATCGTGCAAACGCCATGGTATATACCCACATGCTGTTTGCCGTTAGCTTTGACAAGTGGGTGTTTCATCATGAGATGAATCTGATGAGTTTCGGAGGATGTGCATTGATCCTGGGTAGCGCCATCTCGGTTGTCCTGATGAAAAAGCCGAGTCCGCCAAAGGTAGATGACGTTGAACGGCAGCACAATCATAACAACCTGCTGGGCGAAGGGGAGAGATCACCCATGCTGGTAGGTGTTGGCGGGAGCAGTGATGATATGCCGCTGTCACGTGTTTGAGATACATATAGTCTATGTGTAGTTGGCTTTCAAGCTGTGTAGACATGTCAATGACAGCCACCGTGTATCAGGGTCTTTGCCACAGCATTCGTTTGATCAATGCACCACCCCAACTACTCCTATCACATATTATTGATTCCGAGTCTTCAGCATGCCATGTATATGTAGTTGTCAGTTGTTGAGGATGTAGACGTTGATATAGGGTAGGCTACAACTTCAATAAGTCACGTGGTAGACTCCACACCGCGGAAGGAACGCGCTGCAGCGCTCTGCGCGGCGTCAAGCTGGCTGGGAGGGAGCTTTCGCCGATTACAACTTTTTGCACACGACAGCAACTCCACGAATTCACGCCAAGATGGTACAAATCAGCGAGGCCAAGGGCAGCAAGCGCAACAATCGCACAGCGGCACACACACACATCCGTGGCCTTGGGTTGCGAGACGATGGCAGGGCAGATGCTCAGGCGGGTGGCTTCGTAGGCCAGGGTGCTGCACGAGAGGTCAGCCATGGAGCCTATTCAATGCCAGAGAGCTGCGATACTAACAGTCGTGTAGTCATGCGGCGTGGTGGTTGACCTGATCAAGGCGCACAAAATGGCAGGCCGCGGCGTGCTGCTGGTGGGCAAGCCTGCCACCGGGAAGACGTCGCTCGCGCTGGCCATCAGCCAAGAGCTCGGCACGAAGATTCCCTTTGTCCCCATCACCGGCAGCGACATTTACTCGACCGAGGTGAAAAAGACGGAGGTGCTGGCGGAGTACTTTCGGCGGGCGATCGGACTCAAGGTCCGCGAGACCAAGGAGGTGTACGAGGGCGAGGTCACCGAGTTGACACCCGAGGAGGCAGAGAACCCACTGGGCGGGTACGGCAAGACGATCAGCACGCTGTTGATCGGACTGAAGAGCGCAAAGGGCCAGAAGAAGCTGCGTCTCGACCCTAGCATCTACGAGGCCATCCAGAAGGAGAGGGTCACCGTGGGCGACGTGATCTACATTGAGGCCAACACGGGCGCCTGCAAGCGGGTCGGTCGCTCGGATGCCTATGCGACTGAGTTCGACCTCGAGGCGGAGGAATACGTGCCCATCCCCAAGGGCGAGGTGCACAAGAAGAAGGAGATTGTGCAGAACGTGACCCTGCACGACCTGGATGTCGCCAACGCGCGCCCGCAGGGTGGCCAGGATATCATGAGCATGATGGGGCAGCTCATGAAGCCCAAGTCAACCGAGATTACCGACAAGCTGCGCGAGGAGATCAACAAGGTCGTCAGCAAATACATTGACCAAGGCGTCGCGGAGTTTGTCCCTGGTGTCATTTTCATTGACGAGGTGAGTCTCGAATGGCCCAATTGTGGTCCTTGCAGGATTGACTGACATGCTACAAAGGTGCACATGCTCGACATTGAGTGCTTCACCTACCTGAACCGCGCCTTGGAGTCTCCCATCTCGCCGATTGTTGTTCTCGCCTCGAACCGCGGCGTCTGCACGATCCGCGGCACCGATAACATCATGGCCGCACACGGTATCCCCCCCGATACGCTGAACCGCCTGCTCATTGTGCCCACTGTGGACTACACCGCCGAGGAGATCAAGAGGATTGTCCAGATCCGGTCATCTGTCGAGGGCATCTCGCTCACGGACGCGGCCGTCGACAAGATTGCGGACCACGGCGTGCAGATCAGCCTGAGGTATTGTCTGCACTTGCTGACACCAGCGAGGTAAGCTGTTCGCATCGATATATGTTTGGCCCTTGAAATTTGAATGCTAATATGTCTTGAACAGTGTCCTCGCCAAGGCCAGTGGTCGCTCCCAAGTCGACGTACAGGACGTCGCCGAAGCCGAGGATCTCTTTGTCGACGCCCAGCGCAGTGCGGCGGACATGGGACCCGGGGCCGGCAATGAGTATATCCAATGAGCCTGGGTCGGTCACGGCGACCCGGCAAAAAGCAATACGCGGTATTAACGGGCATAAAATAGGGTGGCGCATTCGGGAGTTTTCTGATTCAATGGCATGGGGGCCCTCCTTATGATAGAACGATGTTGTGAGATTATTAATGATGTATACCAGAACCATACTCGTCCGTCCCTGTCTACCTTGTTCGACGGAGACCTTCACGGGCAGATTGCGTTTACTTGCGTTGAGGCAAATGTGGTTTCAAGCCAACGATGTCGGAGAATGATTGCTCAGAATAGTCTTGGTCTCAGCATCCAGTCAGATCAAACGGTGGACCTTTGGCGAGAAGCAGCGGGCATTGTGGCCCGCCCACAAAGACAACGATCCGTATTAGATGACATTTGAGAAGTAATGACAGATCAAACCGCGTTCTTGTCACACATGTTGGAAGGCTATCTCGTCTGAGCGTCTCTGAGAGTCAACTACCTACCAACCTAGACCCCCGCAACGTCGAGAAACTATCTTTGTTCCCTGCATGAAGCACATACCAGCAGTCGCGAATTGCGGCATGTCTACATATGAGCCAAGGCCGTCGGAGCCTGGTGGTACCCTGGTGGTACGTCCCCATTGTCCCCTTTCACCCGACGCATTCCAGTAAGCATTCCTCTAGTGTGGTGCAGGGACGGCATACCGATCCGACCACCCAACTCTAAAAATAATGGCACTGTGTGCTTCAAGAAGAAGGAGAAGAAGAAGAAGAAGAAGAAAGAAAGCAGAACGAGGCTGCGCTAGCACAAATGACCTGAAAGAGAGCACTAATCAAGGACAGCCCGCGTCAAGGCCGTGAGGTGGTGGCTATGCTGCATGACCAGGGTGGCTCGTGCTGTCCGGAGAACAAAGACGAAAGAGTTGGTTGGAAGGGAACCATGATGTGAGGAGGTCGGCTCGCTCGATTTGCAATGCGCTCATGTTGTGAATGAAAGAATGTACGCACGCAGCTACGTACGTGACAACTTAGTAGTATGTACACAGCAGGAGAACCCCGTTTCCGCCAAGGCCCGCGACTCACACAAAGAATTCCTCGCGATTCTGGTTAATGAAGGGGCTTGAATCCGGCTCGGTGTCACGCACAAGGTGACAGCTCTGTTGTATTGTTTGATGCGTCGGACCATGGTTCTTGCTCCTCCACACCACCCCCGGGACAAGCTCAAGCTTGAGTGCACTGTGAGGGCCTTCTGACCAGCACTTCAGTGAAAGCGTCGGTCCCGTCCCTCAGGCTTTGAGGCGAATGGGGCCTCTGACCGGCAACAAAGGCCGGATCCTAGACGATCAACGAGCGAATCCTCAGCCAGGCTGAGGTGCAGGCTTTGTTACTCCGTCATCCGCTCCGACAGGAGCACTGACCATCGCGCTTTGTTCACTTTGGCCTTTCCCGGGCTCTTCCTTGCCTCCTTGTTCGCATCCTGCGGACACCGTCTCGTCCCATTGTACCTTGGGCCAAGCTCGAGGACGAGGTTTAAGAGCTCAGCCTTTTGCTACTGCTTTGACGTCCGCGATCACGTCTGGAGCAAAGGAGATCTCTTGTGTCAGGACTCATGGCTGAAGTTGCAGTGCCTTCGAAAGCTCTTATGCACGTGGCTTCCGGAAGCATCGAGGTCCCAAAATATAGGAGTTGGGGCTTGGTGGACGACAATCCCGAGATGGAGTCCGTATCAATGGACGGAAGGGCCAGGCTCCCCCTGGCCAAGAGCTGCTCCCCCAAGACAGGCTCCTCACCAAGCTCTGCTCCAGCGTCGCCGAGAAGCGAGGGCCGTCAACATGGCCAGAGGACCATGCACAACAAGGCCGCCATGGAGAGTAACATGGCCGTATCCCGCCGCGTGGAAGATCTCAGGCCGAGCAACATCAAGGCTACAGGCAGAACGGCCAGCGATGAGCACTGCACTTGCCCTCAGCCTACCAAAGTTCCTCGGCCATGCAACTGTGAGTTTCCCATTAAATGCGGCGTCAGCATATGCCTGCCTTCCAGCTCGCTTGCTTTTCGCTTGCTTGTTTGCTGAGTGCACATGCGCGGAGCGAGTGTGATTATGAGGCTGACCTCGACTTCGAACAGCCTTCATTCTGTATCGCCAGAGCATGTCAGCCCAGGTCACCCAGGAGAACCCTGGGCTGTCAAATCCAGAGATATCCAAGATTATTGGTCAAAGATGGAAAGAGGAGTCGGAGGAGGTCCAGAATCATTTCAGAGCGGAGGCGGTCGAAGCAAGTCGCAAACATCGAGAAGCACATCCCGACTACCGATACCAGCCGAAACGGAAAGGCAGCACCGTGGTCACGAAGCATTCGTACACAGAAGAGGAATGTCCAAAGTGCGGAGGTGTCCGATTCGTGAGCACTCCCGTATCGGCGACGTCGGCGTTCAAACGCAGCATGGACGACCATCTGGGTTCCGCAGACGAGGACAGGCAGTACAGGGCGTCGAGGGATGGGCCCCATTGGCGAGAGCAGTACTCGGCAGATGCATTTGACTCCAAAAGGCGGAGGCTCGCCGAAACAGCAGACTCGCGAGGCATTGCGGCAATCAGCACGCAACACCCAGGCTACTCCACTGGCGCTGGTGCTGGGGGCAGATATGTTCATGTCGACACGCCCGTACCTCACCAGCAAAGCATGATGCCACCACAGCATCGCCAGATGGCGCCGCCGCCTCGACCATACGGCGGTTACCCGTCGCAATATGCCTTATCTGAAGCAGCAAACCAGGCAGCACATGTCTCACCTCAGCATCCTGGGCCTGTCGCAAACCAATCTGGGCATGCCGTTGATCCTCGTGACCCGGCAATGACGCTGCCGCCCCTGCGGACAGCCCTGACACCCGCCACTTCATCCGCATACGACCAGCTAAAGTTCAGTAATACACAACAGACTCCTAGCACTGCTGCGAGGGCGCAGCCTTACATGGGGTTACCAAATGGCCTGAAATTGACCGACAAGACACGGAGGGAGCACATAGTAGGCCTTCCCCTGCACAAGAAGCTGGTAGCCACGACCAGGATATCGCTGCCCCTACCGCGACCGGAAGAAGGCCGAGGCGCTATCATCGCTGTCGAGGGCATGGCTGGCGCAGCCTTGCACGATGTGTCCCACGCTGTCGAGAAGGCGTTGATTGTGTGTCAAGAGACTGTAGTGACAAGCTGGTCCAATGACTCCGAGTTTGCTGAACAGTGTGCCAAGGGAGAGAGCATTCCCATGTCGAATGCACTGGCCACAATATTCAGGGACATTCTCACGTGGCATCGCAAGTCCGACGAGATGATTCGGTTCGTGCAGGGTGAGAGCATTGGAGACTCGCCTGCGCGAGCTACGCACGGAAGGCGAGGCAGCTCGCCGCGCACGGAGCAAAGCAAGACGAAGACGCCAGTGGCGCTCGTCAAGGGCGGATACAGCGTGACAATGTCAGAGCTCTTTGCGTGTGCGACGAGCCACGACAAGGACGCCTACAGTCCCGTCGATCATTGGCAGTGGATGGCAACGCTCTGGCGCGGCATCGTGGGGCCCGATCTCATTGTGTATGTTCGGATGTGTCCCAAGGACGAGCTGGTGAAGCTGAAAACGGTCGAGTTCCAGAAAGGTCAGGGCGTCATGACGGTGTGCCTTCCATTGGATGGGCAGTTGGACGATGCGACAGAGCGACGGCTCAACTTTGAGATCATTGAGTGGGTGACTGACGTGTGGCCTCGGACGTCGCCCAGCGAGAAGAGCATGGAGTAGGCATGTTGGGGGTGTCCAATGCGTGGAGGCCTGATGGCCCAGATGGTCACTCCTGGGTAGTTGTATGAGCGTTGGTGTGCATGTAGATGTAGTTGAGAAACGAGGTACAAAGGATTCCTCAGCACGTTGTATGAAACCTGCGACCACGAGGCGCTGAGTCCAAACAAACAAACTTGCCCACGTTGTGAACTTGCACGTACATGTGGCTCAGCTGGTCGTCAAAGCCACAGGCCTATCGATCAGGTACGTAGACCAGGGCGGGAGTCGAGGTGGGGATGATTTGAGCCAAGTGGCAGAGTCAGGGGCAGGTACAATAATGCAGCCTCCTATAGGACAAGAGCTGCTGGATTTGCAAGGTAGCCTGAGTTATCCGTAGTACCCACCTCCAGGCGGCATCTACCCGCTTTTCCTCAGGCTATCCGTGGACTGCAGCGCGCCTTGACCAGGCATGACCGTGTCGACACGGCTGCACAGACGCCATACGTTCGTTCTTTGATGCCATGTTACTTCTTTGTCCGCATTGCAGCTGACGAACTCATCCAACAAAGCTAGGTGCTCCCTTGAAACCGAGTAAAACTCGACGACATCCTCGACCGACCGACCGGCCGACCGATCATCCCCTAGCTCGTGGCACAATGCTGGCTCTCCTATCTACACCTGTACCACCCTAACGCGACGCACATCATGGCAGACCTTCGACCCGGCCAGGCCGTTCTCCTCAAGAATGGCCTGAAAGGCACAGTCCGTTTCTATGGACAGACTGATTTCGCGCCAGGCGTCTGGGTCGGCGTGGAGCTGGAGGAGAACGCGGGCAAGAACGATGGCAGCGTCAAAGGCATCCGGTACTTTGACTGTGCCCAGGATCATGGCATGTTCCTCAAGCCTGAAGCGGTGCAGCCCATTGCACAGCCGCCCGCAAAGGCTCCCTTGAGCAAGCCTCCACGGCCGAGCAGCTTCAATCCTGCGGCTGGTCGAGTCTCGTCGGTAGGCGACGCGGCCTCGAACAAGCGGAGAAGCCTGAATGCGCCCAGTCCAAGCCCTGTGGCCAAGGCGCCTAGGCCATCCAGCATGATCAGGGTGAGGCATACAACCGTCTCTGGCAGGATGCTTTGATGCTAACCGAGTCACAGTCTCCAGCCAAGTCGCCAACCAAGCAGCTTGCGAGCGGGCCGCCAAGCTCCTCAACCTCACGAACAGGCACTCCTCTCGCTCGCGTACCATCAGTCGGTTCAAAGACACGCCCCCCTGTGGGTGGCCCAAGGACGTCAATGGGACCTCCTGCGGCGCCTGCGACGCGACGGCCAGGCGCTCCAACCACTACAGCACGACCGGGCGGCGTCCCAGCACGGACGCTTAGCGGGCGTTCCTCCTTGGCTGGACCACGGGCTGGGGCTCGCGCAGACACAGCACGAAGACCTTCGGCAGATTCTGGTGCTGGCAGGGACAGCGGGAAAGAGGACTCGGCAGACGGCGTTGGCTCCCCTCTGAAAGACGAAGTCGAGATCCTGTCGCCACAACCGCGCAGCCCTGCCGTTGCAAGGTCGAATACAGTCGAGAAGCTCACGGCGTCTGCCAATGGGAATGGGGCGAGGAAAAGTCCCGCGGCCGCCCGTACCCGTGATGCCCCCGGCGGTGCTGCAGCTTCCACACGCGAGCTGGAGGAACTCAGAGCCAAGGTCAAAATCTTGGAACGCAAGCGCGGCGAGGATAGGGAAAAGCTGCAGCAACTCGAGAAAGTCCAGGGCGAGAGGGACAAGTTTGAAAACATCATCCAGAAGCTGCAACAGAAATATCAGCCTCTACAACAGGAGAACTCGGAACTTAAAAGGGAAATAAAGGAGGCTCAAGACAAGTTCCAGTCTATCGAGGATTTCCAGGCCTCGTACGAGACAGACCTGGAAATGGCCAGGTTGGACCGCGAATTGGCAGAGGAGGTCAAGGACTCTCTCCAGTACGAGCTTGACGAGCTCAAGATCCGAGCACAAGAGCTGCAGCTCGAACTGGAGCTCGCCAAGCATGAGAACGAAGGACTCACCGAAGGCATGAGCTCCGAGGAGAGAGCAAGTGCCGGCTGGCTGCAAATGGAATCAGATAACCAGCGCATGCGGGAAGCGCTTGTTGCGCTTCGGGACATAACACGAGAGACCGAGCATGATCTGCGAGACCGGATACAGACACTCGAGGATGAGACAAAGGACTTTGGCCAACTTCGGGAGCGATACGATAACGCGCAAGCCGCCCTCCAACATACCGAGCAGCTTGTAGAGGAGCTCAAGCTCCAGCTCGACGACGCGCTTGGCGCCACCAAAACAATCGAAGACCTGTCGGAACAGAACCTCTCCTTACTCGAGAGGGTTGCGACCCTCCAAGGCGCTGTCGAAGAGCTCGAGAGCCTGAATGAGCTCAGTAACGAGCTCGAGGCCAACTATATACAGCACAACAAGGAGCTGCTGACTGAGATCGACTTCAAAGACGCCGTCATCCAGGAGCAGGCTCGTCGCTATGATGACCAGAGAACCAGCCTCAACGATCTCGAGCACACTCTATCTCGCTTCCGTGAGCTGGTGACGACTTTGCAGAGCGATCTCGACGACATGCGCGCAACGCAAGCCGTTACCGAGGGCGAGTCCGAGAAGCTCAACGAGCGATCGCGTGCGATGCAGGATCTGAACATGAAGCTTCAGATCTCTGCCTCTAAAGCGCAGGCCAAATCGATCGATCTCGAGTTGCGACGGCTCGAGGCCCAAGAGGCAGAACAGCATCTCGCCATTGTCAAGCTCTTCCTGCCCGACAGCTACAAGGAAGATCAAGATTCTGTCTTGGCATTCCTGCGCTTCCGCCGTCTGGCTTTCAAGGCTGGTCTGCTGAGTAGCTTCATTAAGGAGCGCGTCACCGGGCAGCCCCAACCTGGCCACGAGAATGACAACATTGCTGGCTGCGATGCCATCGACAAGCTTGTGTGGCTCTCGTCGACATGCGACCGGTTCGTTCATGACATGTCATGCTGTTCCGTCGAGCAATTCTCGAAATACGAGAATGCACTCCATGAGCTTGAGCCTGTCGAGCGTGCACTCAATGGGTGGATCGAGGGCTTGCGCCGCGAGGATTTCAAGGAGCAGAAGTGTGCGGACGAGCTCCAGCGCACCATGTCGCTCATGACGCACCTCGCCGAGGTCCACATCCCCGAGAGCCTCGCCAGCTTCGCAGATGAGTGCCACGCCAAGTCTGTCACCATGCACAGCCAGCTCGATTCTGCAGCTTTGGTCTTGACGACTCTGCGGAATATGGTGCAAAGGGTCATCCCGGCGGCGGGCGAGGAAAATGAGCTTGCCGAGCACTTTGCCCAGAGAATGGACGCTGCCATTTCCAAGACCCGTAGCGTCAAGGTCGCGGCACAAAAGACTGTCCGTTCTCTCGATGAGCAGAAGAAACGGTCCTTGGCTCTGCTTCCCGAGACGCGCGACTACTTTGAGCAAACCGAGCATGCAACCCAGCAAGTCGTCGAGCTTGCTCGCCATGTCGGCTACGGCGTGCACAAGCTGATGACCCAGGACGAAGGCCGCGCAGAACCCTTCACCTACATTGAGGTACGGGAATGTATCCAACGCCTGGTCCTCGAGACGACGCTAGCCAACGAGTCTGATATTCTCTTCGAGTATGTCAAGAAACTCGAAGTCGCCGGCAGCAAGTTTAGCGATTTGTCCGTCATGGCAGACGATCATGAGCAAATGGTCGAGTTTGACGTCGGTGCCGCCCCTTGGAAACTCCGCTCTGCGCAGCTCAAGGCGCTCAAGACAGTTCCGCTTGACGCCGAGGAAGAGCTCCGGCGGCTCAAGGAGGAATGCTCCGAGTCTCGACGCACGATTGCCCAGCGCGATGAGAACCTCAGTACTGCTATGCTCAAGATCGACACCCTCGAGGCCCGCATGCGTGATGCCCAGGCCAACTTGGAGCGCATCACGACCTTGCAGACCGAGTTGCAGGCTGCTGGCGAGGAGGTCGCTGGTCTCAAGGAGGAGATTGCAAAGCAGGACCATGAGCTCAAAGACCTCGAGACGGAGCGTGACAAGTGGCAGAAGATTGCTAGCGACAGTCAGGCCTTTGCCGACACGGCCGATGAGGCGGGCGCCAAGGCAGGCCAGGAGCGTGCTGTTGCCACTGCCCGCGAGATGGACGCGCTCAAGAAGGACATTGGCAGTCTTCAAGCAGCCGTGCGCTTCCTCCGCGAAGACAACCGCCGCGCTCGTCTGACCGAGCAGCCCAAGCACGACTGGCTTGCGGAACCTCTCAAGAAGCCTGCGAGTGCCGCCGCGCAACGCAGGGCGCTTGTCGCATCCGAGGGCCGAGATGTGCTGGGCGAGCTCGTGAAGATGGCTACCTCGTCTACCGTATTCGATTTTAGCAAGCTGCCCGAGGACAAGCTTGCCTGGCGTCCGGCCCGAGCCACGCCGCAGTACCACGCTGCGAAACAGCGTGAGGATTACGAGGCGTGGAAGGACTGGCAGTCGTCGGTACTAAGGAAGACAGAACTCCTCACAATCGGGAAACGCGCCGGCAGAGAAAAGAGGCTCATGGCGGACCCAGCAGCGCGCCTGCAGATACGGTTGCCTGGCTCTGATGGCAAGATGCTGGCCGGGTCAGGACAGCGTGTACAAATCGTCGGATCACAGGAATGGGAGTCCTTGCAGGGCCGACTGGGCGCGACTGCTTGAGTCGAAGTTCTGTTTGTCTTTGTGTAGTGGGAGCGGATACCCCTGATCATACTGTGTTTTCCTTCCCTTTCAAGCTACAGAGCAGCAGCAGCAGCAGCTGGCCGGTAGCAGCCAGCCAGCGATCCAGCTTGAAAGTGTGTGTGTATAGCCATCCATCAATATTCATAATTTGGCATTTCTGTATCATGACTTTTTTCTCTTTCCTTCTACGCTTTCCCCTTCTTCTTCTTCTTGTCCTTCTTCTTCCCACCGCCCTCGTCCGCGCCGCTCGCATTCCCACTGCCGCCGCCGCCTCCCGCTGCGCCTCCCATGAGGGCGGCCATGGGGTTGCCTCCGCCCTGCATCTCACTCATCATGTCCTTGAACAGATTCTCCGAGACGCCCCCGCCCGTCATCGCCGCGCTCGTGTAGGGCAGCAGCTCGCCCATCTTCCAGCCGCGTGGCACCGCGGGCCTGGGGTACGGCTTGCCCTGCTCGGGCTGCAGCTGACCGCCCATGCGGACGCGGAGGCCGATTGAGTCGTCGTCCGTCGGGTTCTCCCTCAGGTGCTGCGCGATGAGGAGGTACAGATGGTGTTTGTTGGTGACGTCGGTGCCGGCGCCTGCCTTTTTCAGCCCAACCTTGACGCGGCCCGGGTTCGCCCAGTCCCTGGGGTGCGTCTTGTCCGGCTCGAGGAGGGTCGGGAGGCGTAGTTTCGAGCACGCGTTGGCAATCTCGCGGGCCAGCGGGTCCTTGACAGCGAGCGCCTTGCCGACGCGTCGTCCCTCGGCGCGGGTGCGTGCGGCGTCAAAGTAGACGGGGTAGAGGCATTGAAAGGAGGCGTACTGAGCGCGGTCGGCGGAACGGGGGAGGCTGGTGGGTTGCTGGGTGTTGGCGGGCGCAGGGACGGCGGCGTTGCGTGGAGGAGCCGGGGCAGCTTGGGGTTGGCGCTGACGGATGATGTCGCTGTCGGCAAAGTCGTCAATGTCGACTTCGGAAGGGTCTGAGAGGGAGCGGCTGTCCTCGTCCGAGTCGGAGACCTCCTCAACGCGAGGATGGTGCGACATGGCGGTGGTGGTATGTGTTGATGCGATGCGATGCGATGCGATGCGGGAGCTGGACTGGGCTGGGCTGGGGGAGAGGCTCAGAATTGAGAGGTGAGGTTGGATTTGGTGGGGTTCCTTCTTGCTCGTGTGTGGGGGTTACCATCTGCACATACAACAAGCATTATGGGGCAACGACCTCAACTTGCAACGACGAACTACGTACAAGGGCTAAAGATCTGGTAAAGATGTTAAAGTTATATTGATTGATGGGTATGGTCGAATATTAGTCTATATCATATTGTTCGCAATATCAAGGACAGTGGTAGCGACAGCTCCCTGCCACCTAGCCATTGTACCTGTGCATACATGTATGCTCCAACAAACAGTCTGTTAGTTCCTCAGAGTACTATAATCCCACACCGTAATAAATATTCCATGGTCCTGTTGTGGAGGGCATCTCGGCTCCTGGCAAGCAAAGAACCCCTCCAAGCAAGACTCCATCACTAATTGTTCTTGTCAATATGGGGGTTCTTAAACTTGGTATTCGGCGGATGCGCATCAACAGGGAATTTGCAGTAAGGATGCGTGCAAACATTGCCCTTCATGCTCGCGCACTATTATCAAGGTCAGCATCAATCCTCTCACAGATAGCCAGAGATCATAGACTCACGTGATGTCCGTATATACAGTCCCAGTTGTCGCAGTCCTGACCACGCGTGCAAGGGTTCAGCCTCGTAAGATAAGCAATTGCATCGAGTTCGTCGTCTGTGGGATTGTAGTCGTGCACAAATACGCACACGTCCTGCTTTGCGCATGGTCCACGTAGAAAGTGGTTGTTGCATAATTTGTCAGTGTCCTTGCGTTTCTTCACCTCCTCGAGCACAACCAGATTGGGGTGGATGGGGTCGTCCATGCCACGCGGACCGAGATTCCAGTCGGGGGCCTCCAACTCCATCTTTTTTTTACTTTGCTTCGCCGCGGCCGCCTTGTTCTTGCTGCCAATGTTGACTGAACGTGCGGCGAGCGGCAGCGTGATCTTGGGGGGCGGGCTCGCAGCGCGTGGCTTGCTCGCCAACCCTGCCCAGGACGCCGTCGGCGAGACCTTGGGTGTGTCCTTGGACAAGCTTGGATACGCAGCTGACTCGTCCTGCTGGGAGGCTTGCGGAGGCGGCGTCGGAATTGTCGTGGCCGACGCAGTCCGCGGCGAGATGCCCACCGACGAAGCACTGTATTCTATAGCGAGGGTCCCTCGATCACCTAATTTGCGCGTGCGAAATAGTTCATTGTCCATTCGGAAGATATTGACGTTTGTAGCAACCAGAGCGGGAACCGTCGGCACACCCTCGAGGATGCTGACACGCCGCCGGGTATAGTCGTCGGCCAGGACTTCATCCAGGAAAGGCGCGTAACCGCTATCATGAGATATACCAACCAGCACCTGTCTACAATTCGAATTCTGGAGGTGCCAACGTGCATTTTCTAACCTTTGGTCAGGGCCCATCTGCACGTTCACGTGGGGGGGGGGAATAGAATTCCATACCTCTTATTTTGGCGTCAGCGCGCTCCTTGCCATGGCCGATGTCCACAAAGTCAAAGGCCGCCTTGGCCTGGGAGAAGCCCAGTGTGAAGTCCTTAAACTCCCTCTCGTTATAAATGGAGCCATCGCGGACCATGGCGCGCCCCAGCCCTTGGATGTTGGCGACGACTTTGGCGGAAATCTCCATCTCGCCGGCATACGTTTCACACTGCTGCGCCACGGCGTTGCGCAGCGCGTACGCTGCCTTCTTGCCGCCCTCGAGGCCTTGTCGGACATAGGATTCGTCAAACTGGCAGCGAGTTAGCGCGCGGAAGCACTGCTGCAGGGTGGGCGGGCGTGAGGCGGGCGTACAATTAAGCCATCGCCATCAATCAAAATCATCACATATGGTCTTCCGGTCTTCTTGGCCGGGTCAGCTTGGGCGCTTTGGCAACTTGTGCAAGCCTCCTGAGCTCACCTGGTAATAGTCTTTTTGGCGGATTGTCTTTTGACATGCTTCAACCTGTTTCTGTAGTTCATAGCCGGAGCGGACAGCGTCAGTGAAATCGAGCTTTGTCTCCTCGACCAGCTGGCTCAGACGCTGGTTCTCCGCACCCAGCGTTCTCTGCAACTCATCGCAGTACATCAGGACGTCCTGCACATTCAGTCATTAGATCTTAGCGCGAGATCTGGCATCATCTACCTTGATTAAAGTATCCGATGTCTCGCGCTGGGCCTGCATGGCCTTGAAGCGTTCGATGAAACGAGCCATGCCATTGTCCTGAGCCATTGTGAGGCTGCGTGACTGATCACAAAGGTCGGGACAGGCGATGATGGGGGGACAGCCAGTGAGTGCAGCAATATCGATTGGCCTCGAAAAAGAGCGAAAGCTATCCCGGTGGGACGTGATGCGTTGTTGGTAAGAGCAGAGTTCGAGGAAGCTTTTCAAGTGTGGAGTTTGCTGCTGTCGCCAAATGGAAGTTTATTTTTCCTTTTGTTCCTGGATGAACCGATATTGGCATCCAGTCGACGCGTAGATGGTCACACCAAATGCGAGCCTGTGTCGTTGCTGAGTCGCAGGCCCGTGGAATGAAAGGCGAGCGTGAAGAGCAGGTGAAACTGTAACTGAAGTGGGATAGTAAGTTAGATAGCTTTGAGCCAGACTTGGCACCTCTCCCAATCAGGTAAGGCGCCCTCGCCATTGTATCCGCGCGCCTGCTGGACACGTCGGGGCATGGGAGACTTGGTAGTAATACTCTCCCCGTTAATTGAATTGTTGAATACGAGGTTTCTGGAAGCAGTGTGCTGAACTTGTTTCAAAAAAAAATTAAAAAAATATTCAACTTGTATCCTTCTATATTCGCTAGCCAAAATTCAGCCAACCCCGTGACTGTCTTGTAGTCCAAGGGCTAACCGCTAGTTCTTCCCCAAGAGCTCCAACAAGGCTCTTCGACCGTTCCTTATAGCTTGCAAACTTCCACCCAAAGGTCTTCTCCGTCTCAGACGCATCCAGCCGGATAGGCCTCGTGGGCTGGCTTCCCTATAGGGGCAGCGTGCCGTCAGCCATAGCCTTGGGGCAGTTTCGCCTGGCAATCTCCTTGGCATCCTACCACGTGGTGCCGTCCAGACCGCCCGAAGAGACGAGATAGTGGCGGTTGCCCTTGAAGGCAGGGTTCAGTGCGTCGATGTAAGCCCTGGCAACGTCGTTGACGTGGACTGAGGCCGTGGCGGCATGAGCAGCTGCCTTGGACACACCGTAGGCGGCCATGGCGTTCGGGAACGGACCCTCCGACTTGACCACGCCAATTGTGGCATTGACTGCCGGGTCGATCAGGTCGCGCCTGCACTTGTCGGAATATAATAGGCGATGGCGGTCAGACACTTCTATGGACATTGTGGCTCCAACAGAGAGAGTGAACGTACTGGGTAGGGAAGGGGAGAGGCGACGTGGACGACGCCGTCCGCCCCGTCAATGACACCATCGAAAGCGCCAGGGTCGAGTAGATCCGGAACCACTGTGAATTCGAACTGCGCCAGATATGGCTTGATAGACTCGGGGGCCTTGATCTGCCCGGGCTTGCGCTGCGTTGCGGATCTGCGCGCACTTTGCGGCCTCTGCTGAGAGCCTCCACTAGCACGCGGAAGCCCACATGGCCGGAGACACCAGTGATCTGTGAAGACGCCTCTGGTCAGCATGCAAACACGTACAAGGCCCAAAAACAGCGGTGGCCATGTATGGGTGGACTTACGAGGAGGAGTTGCAGAGACATTGTCTTGGAGGGCGTGGTAAACTGTCAGAGAGCAGACAATAAGGTTTTCTGTAGCTGTTGTTGATGTTTGGTTCTGTTGATCAAGCCCATTTGCAACAACGGGCTGGGCGAAGCCCTTTTGTCACTGATGAGCCCATTGGTGGATAGAAAGCTCTGGCTCTTGAATCTTGGCCGAGTCAACTAAGACAGACTCCCCGGGATGGCTGCATGAGGGGGTTTGGTCCCAGTTTCGCCAAGTGTCGAGAATAGCAAATAGTGGCCTGTTTCGGGATGTAATTGTTGAAGTCAAGAGGACCAGATAGTCTACTAAATGTGTGGACTCCGGGTATCCCCGAAAACGCCACGTCAATGTGGGTGGATAGCAGGTCGGACTGGTCATCAAATCACCCCGGCCGAATGCACTCGAAGAAAGGTGGCCCCCCTGAAGCTGTTATTATTAATCGTTTGTAGACCACGAGAGAATGAATGAGAAGAAGTGTGCGTACCAACTTCACCTCCTATCTTCTAGCGGTCTGCGCTAAATTCGGCTCTGTACCGTCTAGCCTAGATCATCCTCGTCGTCTTTTTGGGTATGCACTTCCTGTCGTCGACGTTGGACGCTTGCTTGTCACCAGCAACCTCTCCGGTGCCGTTCCATCAGCCACACTCGGCCTGTTGCTGCCCATAGGGATACTGGTTGAGCAACGTCCATACAGTGTCCTCGCCAAATCCACCCCCAAAGTGCCACGGGTGAGGATGTGGATTGTCCATAATCGTCATAGAGTCAAACGGACCGGTGGTGACGGAGAGGTCGTTGAACAGCAGGTCGTACGTCGGATACATGGGCGCCATGGCGGCGAGGTTGTCGGGCGTCGTCCAGTGCGCGGCGCACTCGACGGGCGCCACGTCGTCTGCCCCCTCCGTTGAGGGCGCGCCGGGGGCGAATGCCAACGGTGTCTGCTCGTTGACGGATTTCGGGTGGAATGGAGTCGATTCGAGCACTGACGCTGGCGTCGCGGAGGGCAATGCGTCCGCCTGCTGTTGGGTGCTTGGCAAGGGCATGTTCAGAGCCTTGGTCAGCTTGGCGAGGATCGCCTTGAGGACGCCCTGAGCGGACCGCGCAAGAGGGTTGCGTTCCTGCATGGCGGAGAACCGCTCGAGGGTCCATTGGAATTGCTGCAGTGCGTTCTGCCGCAGCGCCTCGTGTTCCTGCGGGAAGACCATGAAGATTGTCGATAAGAGTACAATGGCATCAAAGCTACCGAAGAACAGGTGGTAACTGACGACGTGAGTTCGGTTAGTAGCCATATCCACAGGCACGGTGAACCGAGAGAACTCACTTCCGCCAGTGGGCGGGTGGCAGCCCATGAAACATGCATCTGCCCATCTCCAGAATCTGGAGGCTCGCCTTGAGTGCCTCGTGTCTGCTCTTCTTGCGGTGAAAGATGTACGGCCGGTGCAGGACCATGAGGTTGAAAGCGTGCAGCCCGGCAAAGTGATACCGCAAGTGCTGCACCCACGCCGTCTCCGGCTCGTGATCCCACCGCGTGTCCGGGTTGACAACGCGAAGGATGGCCGGTTTCCGTTCCTCGGTAGCCACCATGCGCTCGTGAATCGCGTCGACCTTGGAGTAGTCCTTGGGGCGAGGCCCGTCTTGTTCTAGATCGGCGACATCAAAGAGATGGTGCTGCAGCTCGCGAAGCCACAGCACACTGATGATGGCCGTCGGTGGATCGTTCCACTCGTCTCTGGGCACGACAGACTGCCGCGAACGATGGACTGGCGCTTTTGTGTCGACGGGAGGGGTTGGTAGCCCGTGAGCTCGGTTGATGGTCCCAGGCCGGCCCAGGAACATGGACATGGCAATGTCCCTGTCATCATCCATCAGCCCAAACCTTCTTCACGGCGTCTTTCTGTCTGTCTGTCTGTCTGTCCACTTACCAGTTGATCAGGATGAGGTAGATCTTCCTCCTCCGCTCAATGAGCCACGCATTCTCCAGCGCCGCCTCCGCGCTCCCGTCTGTCGGTTTCGGGTCAAGACTATCCCTGTGCATGCCCAGCTCCTGGGCGTCTTTGATCGCAACGGAGATCAGGTGCCACTGTTGCCACGGTCAGCCTCGGATGCCACTGAAAGCCTCGCGCTGGTACCTACCGATTCCGTCACGTTGGCCGTGTATTTCAGGAAGCCCGCCCTCAAAAACTCGGCTAGAACGGTCGTGAGCGCCAGCTCTGTTTTGCCAAAGAGGCTCACAATCGCCATGCCATTCTCACTATAGTCCATGGCGAGGTCCTCAAAAGTCATACCGGCGGCGTATTTGAGCCCCTCCATCTCTTCATCTCCCTCTGGCACGACGAGCAAGGCCGTGGCCACCATTTGGAAGAGAACGGCCGGAAACACCCTCAAGTCCGGTGTCAGACCGTGCGGACCAGAGGTCGAGAGAAGCTTGAAGGGCAAGGACTGCCACTCCTGAAGCTGCGCATGGAAGACGTCTGGGTCCACCGCGTAGTACTGGTAGTTGAACGTGGACAGGAAGATGGTGACCAGCCGGTCCAGGTACCTCTTGGCCGGGAGCTGCCGGATCAGGCCCTTGAACTTTTCGCTGGTCAAGGCTTCCGTGTCGCGCCCTCCCGGCCGACGGGCCACCTGGAAGCGGCCTGCTGTCGACGACGAGGCTGGGTCCTGCGTTTCAATGTGGCGTAGGAAGCCCATGGTGGAAGAGCCGGCGTGCGAGTATCCCAGCTGAGCCGCGACCGAGGATAGGGTCGCGCCGCCGCCGCCGCCGTCATGGTACACTGGCAGGGCTGGAGGCGACGACATGGACTGGGACGAGGTGGACTCCTTGGTCCCCAGCGACGGGAGCGACTTGGCGGGCGCATCGTAGAGACACCCAGACGCCTTGTTCCTCGACGTGCAGTTGGCACAAGGCTGGTTGCGGTCACACTGGGTGAGCAGTCAGCAGCTGTTCCCCGTCAATCGACGTCTGTCTCATGGCCTCGGGGAGCCCAAAAACCTTTTGCTTCCTGCGGTGACATTCTGTGCAGGACACCACGAGTCGCCGCCTCTTGCGCGCCGGTCGTCTCTCCGGGGCAGCAGCAGCAGCAGCAGCGTGCGCTGGGTCTGAGGTGGGAGGAGGAGGAGGAGGTGGTGGTGGTGATGGTAGTGGTGCCATGGCGGCGCGCGTCGCAGTAATACGTACGGCGCGTTTTTGCCCACCCACCAGACGCTGGATAGGCCAGGCGTCCGTCTGTCTGTCCGTCAAGGAAGGGCCAGTCCAGTCGCTCGCGGATTCAACGGCGACAGTTGCGTGCGTGTTGCACCTTGGAAGCCTTCATTGCGTGGGCCGGGCAATGAATAGGGTGTGTTGAGAACGGACAGGTGAGCTCGGACAGTTTCACTCGGAGCTCGAGGCTCCAATTCCATGGCCTCCGTCGGAGAGGAGAGTGAGAGGCAGGGATTTGATGGATGGATCAAATGGCTCCATGTCGCGCCTTGCCTCGGGTTTTACAGCGGACGTAACGACGGGACGGCCTTGAAGTGTCGTCAAAGACTAAGGTATTATTATTATCCTTATTATTATTTAACTTAGTCTGGTGGATATATATATATATATATATATATAGTGACTACTTAGGTACGTAGCTATGACGATTTCCGCAGAACACTACATACCCGTACGTACGCCTCAGCAGCCACTCTCGTATCTTGTCATCGTCCATACATGATACAACTCAATGTCGAATATCGTCCGCAATGACACCCACAGAGCGCGCGCGACCATGTCAGCCCCAACATCGCCAGTAAGCTTACCGCATGGTCGATGGTAAGCATTTGGTTCTGGGGTGCCTCTCGCTAATATTAGATACACCTGGCCAGCCTTGGTTCCCGAAACAGGCACGTTTGATGCATGAATAGGCACGAAGCACTGACATAGATGTGTAGGATCTGGTGGGACAATTGCCTAGACACGCGCCGAATCCCAAACCACGACATGGCCGCGCAATGCAAACAAGCAGAAAGAGAGGCCGCTGCGATTGCAGACGATCCCAGATATCACGACACCAGCAATATGTCAATGCCCGTCCCGCCACATGCCCTCTCTTTTCGTCGGATGCCCACATGCTCCCCGGGATCGCTCAGCGCACGCGCTCCGTGTACGCCTTCCACGCGGCCGAACGATACCGCTCAGCTTCGTGCTCCGGATCCCCCGCTTTGATGATGCCTCGGCCCACAATCACGATATCCGCCCCGGCGATGCCGATGATCTTCTGCGGCGTGTTGTACTGTTGCCCCTTGCCGTCGCCCTTGACCTCGGCCATGTCGTCGTCCTCCGGGGGCAGCTGGCACCCGGGCGTCATGTGTATGAAATCGTCCTCGTCCTCACTGTTGAGGGATTCCTGCGAGATGAACCCCATGACAAACTCCTTGTGCTCCCTCGCTGCCTCGACGCAGGCCTTGGTGTACTCGGCGTTCATAAAATTGCCGTGGCTCGACATCTGGGCCAGGATGAGCAGGCCCCTCTCGAGGGGTGGTTCCTCCACGCCGGCGAACAGCTGCTCGCCCTCCTCCGCGATCCCCCGGCCGAAGCGCGGCGAGTGCGCCGACTCGAACTGTTGCGTCACGGTGGTGACAGATACGATGCTGCCTTTGCGGCCCTCGCTGGCCTTGTCGTTGCTGCCACCCTCAATGTCCTTGGCCTTCTGATTTGTCTGGTTTGGTGAAAGACCACTGGCCCCCTCGTCGTCCGTATCCTCGTCTCGCAGTGGTGTGCCCACCGTGACCGACGTCCTCACCTCATACGGGTACCGCTCAAGCCACCTTGCTGCAGCATTGGCTAGTGATGTGACTGAAGCCTTTCCGGGGACCATGTTCACGTTGGCAATGTGAGCCCAGTCGATGATGCGCGCAGAGCCGCTGGTGTACTGCAGTTCAACCGTGTTGCCAATATCGCCAAACTTGCGATCCTCAAAGATCAGGAAGCCGTGCTTGCGCGCCAGGGCGGCCAATCGCGCCCCAGTGCCATGCTCGGGATGAAAGTCCCACCCGGACACCATGTCGTAGTGCGTCTTGAGAACCACAATGCTAGGCCCGACCTTGTCGGCGATCCAGAGAAGCTCACGTGCTGTCGCGACATCGGC
The DNA here is from genome assembly GCF_022114955.1 of Emericellopsis cladophorae. Taxonomy (NCBI): domain Eukaryota; kingdom Fungi; phylum Ascomycota; class Sordariomycetes; order Hypocreales; family Bionectriaceae; genus Emericellopsis; species Emericellopsis cladophorae. The sequence goes on along the minus strand of NW_026250966.1, from coordinate 104,662 downwards.
GCTGAGACAGAGATTCGACGCTTTGAGATCCATAAGCTTGTAGAGATAGATGCTGAGCGGGTGCTTCACGGTCTCTGCCCGCTTGGCATATGTTTTTTTGAGTGAGGGATGCGCCATGATGTTTCTTGTGTGCGGGGGGCTGCCCAAGGCACCTGAGGTAGATACTTGAGTGAGGACGCAGATAGAGCGCGTCCCTTTAAAGGAGTAGGTTCAACGTGTGGAGAAGCTCAGTAGATTGCGTTTTGTGCTCTGTTGAAGACGAGGAGGCCAAGGAAACTGTCGAGGTCCTTGTCTTAGAGGCGGTGACCGCTCGGTGGTAGTCGGGAATTTTTTTATTTTTTTCAAGGGTCCGAGACCAGACGTCCTTCAGTGTTGCTCGGAGGTAATGAAAGCGCTCGCTGGGACGGCTCTCTCTACTGGGCAAAGCTGCGCTTTAGGAGTACGGAAGTCGGAGAGCAGCGAGGTATGTAAGTAGAAAGATGAGCAGAGGACCGTTCAGTCGCAAGAAGGTGATGGATGAGACGGCTGGACTGGACGGCGGTTGGAGCCTCCAAGGGGCGGCGCCCCCAATTTTGACGGCGCTGATCCGGGACCCAACAACGAGGCCTGCAGGCCAGCTTGGGCCTTGCCAGGGCGTCGGGGGACAATGACTGGAGTCACTGAACTGGAGCCGACCAACGAGGAGCGATACTGACCCTGGTTGAGCCGCAGTGGCTTTGCGGAATGATCCAGCAAACGGGGGCCCTGTCGACGATTCAGTCTAGCAGTGGTTAAACCCACCTGATGGATCAATAGTGGCGGGGTTCTGGACTCCGGTCCTGTCCTAAGAGGGCTGAAAAGCGAGAAGACGAAGCAGCCAGGCAGCTGAAGTTACGTTGCTAATAGGTTGAAAGAGACTAAACGTTGACGACGAGTGAATCGAAACTCCAGCGAACGATGGCTGGATGCTGAAGAATTCGCCGTTTGGTCACAGGGGCAGCAGCACACAAAAAGTGAAGCGGAAGGATCGATACAGGTAGACAGCATTCATGTGGGGTGTTGTCGTCGACTCCTCTGAGCAGCCGCCCTCGACTGGTAGACAGCGCTGCCAGCCGCCACTTCTTCATCCTACTAACAAGCGATGACATGGACTGACCTACTAGCACTGCGTCTAGTCCCGCGATAGTTCAGTTCATCGCGCGTCGCTTCTATTTCAGACCAAATGATGACATGCCGTGACGGCATATAAGGTACGTTGGGCAAATGGCACCTTGGTGAGTTCAGGCCTCTACCGTTCTGCCACCCTACGCCAAGTGATCGTTTTCACATCGCTGGCACCTGAATGGGGATTTTGACTGAACCTGTAGCCGCACCAAGTCTTGACGTGTATCGGCATCAGCAATACCTTGTTCAACGCGCGACGTAACCAACCGGCGCCGAACAGCACGGCGAGCAACTCCTGTAACTTTGTCTTTTGCTTACTTCTGAACTCGATTCTGGTCACTTCTGTACGGGTACGTACGCGTAATGTTTTACTTCCTCCATGGCAAGCGTCTGTATGTACGTACCCCAAAGAAAGATCATTAATAAATGCAGGGTTCAGAAATTGTTACATTTAGCCATCCATCACATTCACGGCGTGCATTAGCCCGGCGGCAGTTGGGCACCCAAGCGGCTAAGTAAGGTATGAAAAGCTGTGATCTGCCAACCAGAGGGGCCCCTTTCTAGTTTTTCGTCTGTTGAGAGAGCCTGCAGCGACTGTGCCGCCCAAGACGGGACGCTGGTCTCTGGCCATCCACCAGTATACGACGCCTAGGCTCATCAGTAGTGATGGGCATGTTTACTAGTCTGGCAGAAGTACGGATAGTCACAGTGGGCTTATAATTGCATCGTCAACCATGGACACCGAGGATAGAGCTCTGTCCAGACACCGAATGCGACCCGAGTGTCATCCGTGTGTCACCCGACCAGCAGCATTTGCAGCATCGCAACTTCAAAGTCTCTCGCAAGATGATGGCCACAATGTCTCTCTTTGCAAGTGCGTGCCTATATATCACAGCGCTCCCAGTCTGTTATGTACCTCCCAGTCTCCAGTATTAATAAAGCGAAATGGGTAGCAAACAATCAACATGAAGTCAACATGAAGAGCACTGAGATCTGCAGTGCTCAGTCTTACCGTTTTTCTGTCGATCTCGATTATTCCGCGGGGCCACCAGAATGAGCCCCGTTTTCTGCAGCACATTTGGAGTCATCTCTACGTGTCTGCAATTGCCAACTGAACACAGATGAGGCTCCATCCATTGATCAGGGTTGTTAATGCGGCTCTGGGCGAAGGTGAAGATCAGTGCAGATCCATCGCATCAGGTCCGCAGCCGCCTCCGAGCTAACGCTCTCTCGAGTCTCACCCGACGAGCACTGGAAGTTGTTCTCAAAAACTCGTCCCTCGGAATTTGAAGATTCCATGTCTTTTGAAGTCTTGAACGGGCCTCGCTGAAGTGGTATACCAGTTCAATCACCGTCTCAAAAGACATTCGAGCTCAACGAAATGCTGACCAGTCCGCATTGCGGATCCACAGCCGCAAAGAATCCCTAGGAGTTCGGCCGTGACGTGGAATATGAGACTGAGCGAGTGATTATTTAAGAAAAGCAGCAGTACTTCTTAAGGGAATATGGCATATGGTCGTTTCGCGGTAGATGTTCTCGCACATTCTGGGTTCACTATCCGTACCGGTATTCGGGCTGATCGAGAGGACCCGACACCGAGGAATTGCTGAGAGAACCATCCTAAGGTAGTCGACGCAGCACGGCATCATCATGCAGGGCGCATAAGTGGACCGCCAATCTCAAGTCGCAAAAAATGCTTTCGGAGTTTCGACTTCTACAGCTCGTTGATTACTGCAGACTACAGTAGTAGATATACTATCTTCACACAACGTTGCCACGACATTCCTACCTTAGCCTTTTGTTGCCTCTCCCCTGAGCTAGGCGATCCGAGTGTGCCGGTCACCAGACTGAAGGGGTAAATAGTGGAGTGGTAGGTCCCTGAATTCCAGGGGGGCCAAGGCCTAAAGACTGAGCTCCGGCTACCGTACTCGCGGCCACTACGTAGGCTCATCGCGAAGGACCCGCTTTAACGCCCATCAAAGTCCGCTCAGGCTCCAGGAAATAGCTTCCAACGCCAAATCTTACCTCCAGTCAGCTCTGGTTCCCGCCAAAGAAAAAAAAAAGTTCTCGAAACAGACTCGAGTTCCCTTTCCCCTCTGTTCGTCGTCTGTTACCTAATAATACCCAAGTACTTACCTACTTCTCGACTTCCCTCCAGAACCGTTCTTCTTGGGCTCTGTCTGTAATCCGTGTTCCCTTCCATTCTGGACCATAGTGATATTGATTTGCGTCACCGCGAGAGCCGACCGTCGTCGCCCTTATCGTCACTCTCCTAATCCGACACGCCCGCTCCGACCCACGAGCAAGCTTCGCGCCTTCATAGCTGCACCCGACCGCCCACCAACTGCGAAGCTCCCACAATATACCCACGATGGCTCGGCAGACTAGACGAAACGCAAAGGCGCGTGAAGCTGCCTCGTCTTCTGATGACGACGCGACTTCCCAGACCGTCATGAACGGCAAGGGCAACGGCTCAGCGCATCTCTCGTCGGAAGTCCCGGACTCGACAGATAAGGAGAACATCTTCCTCTTCTGGCCCAACCAGATCGGTATGCCGCCTATCCCACACGTACCAAACGCGCAGATTAACCCGCTCGGCAGGCTACGCCCGCATCGTCCTCGCCTTTGCGTCGCTCTACTACATGCCCCTGCACCCACGCACGTGCTCCTTCTTGTACAGCGTCTCCTGCCTCCTCGATGCCCTCGACGGCTATGCCGCGCGCTACTTTGAGCAGTCCACCCGGTTCGGTGCCGTCCTCGACATGGTGACCGACCGTTGCACCACCTCATGCCTTCTCGTCTTCCTGTCCTCGGCGTTCCCGCGCTGGGCCATTGTCTTCCAGGGCCTGATCGCGCTCGACTTCTCCTCGCACTACATGCACATGTACGCCACGCTCGTCGTGGGCGGCGTCGACTCGAGCCACAAGAACATTGATAAGAGCCAGAGCTGGCTGCTGAATCTGTACTACACCAACAAGGGTGTGCTGTTCACCTTTTGTGCGCTCAACGAGCTGTTCTTCATTGCGCTATATCTCCTGTCCTTCTCCTCGCCCTGGGTCTCGCCGCACCTGGTCAAGAGTGTCGAGGAGACGAGTGGCACGCACATTGATCCCGGATCCCAGCTCAACAGCTCGATTCTGAGCCAGCTCTTCCCCGATCCCTTCAGCGCGGCGGCCCTCGAGATGGCGCGCGCCAACAAGATGGATTCATTCGTGCCGTGGGCACTGGTGGTGATCAGTTTTCCCATCATGTTCCTTAAGCAAGTCATCAATGGCATCCAGCTGGTCAAGGCTAGCCGGTGGCTGGCTGATGTGGACGTCAAGAACCGCAAGGCCAAGGGCTTGCCCAGGGCGAAGAAGGCCGCGTAAGCAAGCAAATCTGACCTGTGGACTTGTCTACGGGCAGTACGGTCCACGCCCCGTCACTGAGAATACCGACTCAGCCCGATACGTGGATCAGCCCACCCCCGGTAGCCATTCCCTTGGCTACCTTTGTATAGCATATAACGGCGTTATGGGGTTTTGGATTTGCTAGAGGGTGCGGTGTATGATGAAGAACGGCCGCAGCAACACATCTTTCAGGGGACGGTTGGCATAGCAGGCCTCGGGGAAGGCACAATAAGGGTTCGCCCAAGAGGAATCGGTGAGACCGGGCGCGTCGCCGACAAGCTGTCCAGAGAGACAGATTTCCTTTCCAACCGTTACTATTTGTTTCATTTACCAGACACCGAGGGTGATGCACAATCACTGGACTACAAAGAGCTTGGGGGTCCGGATTCAAGTTACAATTCGCAATGGCTTAGATCGTCTATTCTATCTCTTTAATCGTTAAAACACCACAATGCGTCGTCAGTCCGAAATAACAGGGTGCTCCCGAAACGCCAGCTGTGTCCCCGATTCTGTGTCGTTCCATCGTTGCCTCATAGCAAAATGTTAAAGTTCTGGTGTCCAGTCCCAGGACTCTGAGGTGAAAAGCTTCTTGGCCATCTTATCTGCAAACATTGCACCCTCGACTCGGAGGCGTTTATCGTTGGCCAAAGCTCTGGTAAACTTGAAGGTGGAATCCTCGTCGCCTTCACCGGCCGTCTGCGTAACTACCCAGCTCACGTCGCTTCTCCTGCCCCTCCACTCTTTGAATGGTATGCTAACGACGCTTGCGCCGACCATGGCACGGATGTACTCAAAGACAGGCTCCGCGCGAACGCGTGGTCCGCAATTTATATGGTGTCTGTCGACTTGGTACGCTGGAAACTGGCGCAGCGTGGCGAGCAGGTCATCAATGTCGGCCATGGAAGTGTCAGGCACGGCATCCAAGGAATCAGGGGAGAAGTCAACAAGGGAGAGCAGATTCTTGGAGACGAGAAACCGCAGCAGCTGGCCAAGTTGAAACGAGTCGCACGCTGGCGACGAGTCATAGCCTAGCTTGCATTGACGGTCCTTTGAGGAATAAAGCTTGAGAAAGTGGCGTTGCACAGAGGCGATGGTGTTCAGTATGCATTCGCGACGGTACTGCAGCTCATCTAGATCTGTTAGCCATGCGGCCAGGAACGTACGGAGGGGCGAAGCGCTCACGCTCAAGGCCATCCGGCAATGTGCACCAAGCCGCCATGGAGTCTACAGCCTCGTCATGGAATGCGCTCCAATGGCTCGAGCCTCTCATGATGAGTTCACGAGTCGCATTGTGCAGGCGCATGGGCTGGCCAAGCAACCAAGCCACCAGGATCTTCTGACGTATCAATTGCTCGGCTTCGGTGGCTCGTCCGTTTTCATCCCTCATGGGCTTGCCCGTAGTCAGGGGCCACTTGAACTTGTACTCTCCATTCAAGGCTCTGGACAGTGCAGGTGTACAGTCAAAACGGTCCGCCGTGATGGCCAGTGTGGTGACATAGGGCATGGTGAGTTTTGTGGTCTTTATAGGCTTGGAATGCATCATCAACAGTAAGTCCTCAAAGACATGCTCTCGACCTGCCGCTTTGGATGCCTCATCGTCGTCCGCGATCTTGATCCAAGGTAGGTCGCCGGCGTCTACTTTCTTAGGGTCCGCGCCTCTAGCTCTCAAGGCATCGTGCGCGTATTCGATGGTCTTCGCTTCTTGGAACTGGGGGTTGTATAGGAGGTTGGTGAAGTACTTTGAGTTTCTCTTCAGCGTTTCCAGGTTCACTCGATATGCCGCCTCGACCTTGGTCTTGAGCTCTGGTAGGGGGAGGGCAGAGCTGCCAGCTCTACGGGCAGCGGCCAGCGCTATCTTCCTGCTCTTGCGCAGCGTGTCGATGGATGTCTCAAAGACCACATCGAGAACAATGTCACCCTCGCGGTCGATGCTTATAACCTGTCTGCTGCGCGGCGGGTTGGTCGTCGTGGACTTTTGAGCGTTTGCTGCGTCTCCTTCGGGTGGTGGAGAGTCGCCCATGCTTTTGTGGTGGCTGAGAAATACATTGATAGAGTGAAAGAGCTTCAAGATTGTCGGTCCATGGATAGGTCAGAGGTCTGGCCTCTCATTCATTTCATGGTGTTAAGCCGGTCCACAGAGGAGGGGAGGGGGGAAATTTTGTCCAGTTCATCAGTGTGCCGGAATCAAGGGTCCAGCCTACACGTAGGTACTGTAGTTGGGAAGGTGGAGGCTATGGACGTCACTTGTGCCGCCACAGCGGGTGGCCACTGCAAGAGCGCAACTGGACGTCACCTACGGAGTACTAGCGCTGTGGAAGAGTGCTCTAGCTAACCTGCACCACCGGAAGCCTTTTCCCCCAGTCCGCGTCCTCTGGAGTTTGGGCCCTTCCGAGTCGGCGCTAACACTGGATTCCACCAGGGACTATCCCGGCATCGACCAATAGCCAGAGCTCATGCTTTCTCGGGGTGCCTGCGGATCCATACGTACGTCACGCACGTTCTTGAGCGGATCATTGTCCAGCTTCTGTCGTGTTGTTCACGAAAGAAACCGCAATGTTTAATGTTGATATCTGGTGCAATAAACACCCCTAGCTTGCGAACCCCGCCTCACCTATACCCATTCGACCTCTCGAGCCAGCATCTGCTGTCGCTACCGTGCGTCGCTTTGCTGCAAGACTTACCTGCCCAAAAACCCAACTCCACCTCCCGTGTCCGGATCTTGGCGACGACGATCCCCAACCAACTCCTCCTTCCCGCGCCACCCTTAATGTCTTGGGACCAAACCGTCATCATCCCAAGCTACGTAGGACCACGCAGCAGGCTGTGATGTTCTCGCAATAGCTCTGCGTCTGAACGAGACCGCAATGGCCTCTCTGGCGCCGCCAATTCACAGGGCCGCCAGGGCTCTGACACGCCATTCTACACGGCCACTTCACGCCTCTCCAACATCATCAACAGGTCGTGCGAGGTCACGGCCGCCCCTCAGAAGATATGCATCGACGGCCCCAGGCTTCATATGGGTATATGCGCAGTATCGCTACGCGGCACCGGCTGCTGGTGCTACGAGTCCGATGTCACCTCGTGTCGAACACCCTCGATCATACGCATATCCGCGACGGCATGCTCATAAGAGCGTGCCAACAGCACGGCGATTGAATCACACATCGCACCATACACGGGGATTCCATACGTACTTCGTCACTCATCTGCCTTCATCCTCCCTACACCCCGACTCTGGTAGGACTGGACCAGGACACGGTCTGCCGCGCGACGCCTCCACGCCCCACACACAGGAGCCTGGCTCGTCGCCAGCACTCGCTCCCCTCAATATGCCGAACCGAGACTTGACCGTCGTCCGTATACCTCTCAGGCGTGCAAAGCATCACTTCGGGTCAGCGACCGCGCGGGGCAGCAGACCGTACAACGAGGATACCGATCAAGCAGGCACCATCGATATCCCCGCGTTCGCGAAACGGGCGCCGCAAAGTGTAATAAGACAAAGGCCAGGAGAGGCCAAACCAGCCGAGAGTGCCCTAGGCGATCCCCAAATATTCTACTTTGGAGTCTTTGACGGGCATGGGGGGACTCAGTGCTCCCACTTTCTTCGAGACAAGCTGCACAACTACATCGAGCAGGCTTCGAGCGATTTTGGATTGCAGAGCACCCTGCGAACGAAATATACTTCGAACAACGAGAAGCCCACCAATCCATTGTCCAAGAAAGAGGCCTTTGAGGCCTTGGTCATGAAAGGTCCGGACGATGTAAAAGCCGACATGAAAGTGCCCCAGCGCAACGAGAATGGTGCTGTTCAGTCTCCTGATCGCACAGAACCGCTCAAAAGCGATGATGTAGCTTCCGCCAACGTCAATGATTCACAAAAGGCCCTGAGGCTCGAGCGCGAGTTGGTTGACGACTACAAAAGCACAGTCGGGGGCTACTTTCGACGATTTATCCCAGAATACTTCGACTTATCTGAGGATACCCGGGGCTCGCCATCAATATCAATCGAGTCCGTCCTCGTGTACGCGTTTCTACGAGCAGATCTTGATTTTGTCGACGCCCAGGCTCGGAAGCCCGACCCAGACGACCCTCATATCAGCGACAGCCCTCTCAACAAAGATGAGATTCTGGGTCTCCCGCACTCGGCTCCATCTGGCCACGAGTCCGGGGGTCACACACGGTTCCAGGGAGGGTCAACGGCATCTGTTGCTCTGATTTCCACGCCCACCCCGGCCCCTTTTTGGCACCCAAGCGCACATTCGACCATGCTTGTTGCGCATGTGGGAGATTCCCGCATTCTACTTTGCGAGACGGCCACCGGCTTGGCCCAGCCTCTGACTTCGGATCACCACCCTGGCTCTCCCAGTGAGAGCCGGCGTCTACGGCGTTACGCGCCGGCCGGTTCGATGGTTTCTGGCGACAGTTTCGGAGAGGAGCGAATCGCAGGCTTGGCAAATAGCCGCGCCTTTGGTGACATGCGTAGCAAGCGCATTGGAGTATCCGCCGAGCCAGAGATGACGCGCGTTGATATGGGCCCGGCGCAGTATTCGTTCCTTGTTCTCATGAGCGATGGTGTGTCCGGTACCCTGAGCGACCAGGAAGTCGTCGATGTTGTCAAGGACGCTAAGACCCCCGTCGAGGGGGCTAGGAAAGTCGTTGACTACGCGACCGAAGTCTCGCATGATGGAGACAATGCCACTTGCCAGGTCATCCGCTTGGGGGGCTGGGAGCGGCGGTCCGAGGGTGGACTGGGCAGCATGGGCACTAAGGAGATTCGTGACATTCGCAGAGCTGAGGCCCTCGACCCTAGAGGCCGAAAGCGATAAGCATGACTAAACAGCATTGGACACGGCGTTAAGGCAATGATATTATGACAGCATCTTCCTGAGCACTCAGGTAACGGGGCTGATATACTAGTAAATACACCGAATCATGAAACAGGTCACTGTCACATTCACGAGAGATACGCGTAACTTTATATGGTTTGACACTCAGGTTATGACCACGGATATTCGATAATAAAGCATCTTTCCTAGCCAGTAACGCCTGGTGCATAGACCTCTACTTCCAGCCATTAGTATCTGCGCTGTCCGGGATACTGTTGCCAGTCATGTGGCGGGTGCCCGCCATGGGGAGGCGGTGGTCCGCCGTATCCTGGTGCATAGCTCGGTTGAAGAGGCCCAGGCGGCGCAACGTAACCATGGGGGGGAGCACCTGGGGGCGGCGCATATCCAGCCGGGTTTGGCGCACCATAATAGGCTGAGGGGGGTCCGTGAGGTGGTGCCCCATATCCGTAAGGAGGTGGGTTCATGGGGGGAGGTGCGCCATAACCAGATCCATATGGACCTGGCTGGGGAGAGATCCCATGGTAGCCGCTCGGTGGCTGTACCTGCTCTTGATAGTCGGGGTTCTGGCCATAGTTGAATTGCTGAGGAGGTGGCACAGGAGAGTTGCGCATCGGTGCGTTGTCGTGGCCATCCATAGCATCCATATCCCTAGTCTTGACCTGGTTCCAGAGCGAGCCAGAGACTTTGCCGTGTCCAAACTTCCCGAGCATGCTCTCTAAAGCGCCGTGAGAATGCGATGGCTCACCCGAGTGGTCAGGGCCGTCTCTCGATCCGTGCTGCTGCTGGTTCAAAACGTGGTTTTTGCCATTGCGCACAGATCCCGAGGAGAGGATGTGGTCGAGCTGGTTGCGGCGTGGGTGCTCATCAGCCCACTTGCGAACCGTATTGAACATGTCGCGCTGAATGTCCACACGTTCGTCGCGCAGAGCTGGATGGTGGAAAGCCCGCAGGACGTCATTGACCACTTCGTCGACAGGGACATGTGTGTTCTCCCAAGCGTACAAGACGCGCCTATAATCATCAGATGTGATTTCGTGAAGTCAGGGGGGTTCTTACGGGACGGCATATTGCAAGATAGTGACGGCCACGCGGCCAGCACAGGAATTGAGGATATTAGTAAAGTGATCCTTCGCTAGCATGCTGTGGGTTGGGTCTGAGCATCGAGGGTTGTCCCAGGGCTCAAGCTGGGATCGCGCGCTGGCAGAAATGAGGCCAGATGAGCCCTCCTTCAGCGTCTTAGAGACCTGCTGGATGATGGGCCGGACAAAAGGGGCGAGAAGACCGAGGACGAATGCCGTCAGTGTCTCGCTGATGTGTTCCAACAACTTTTCGAGGCCAGGAACCTTGGCGATGCCTCGACTTATGGCTTTAACAATCTTGTCCCTAAATTGGAGGATGGGATAAATCCGCCCAGCCGTCTTGACGGGATCAAAATCGGGGCTCATGCCAGGCACCATGTTTTGGTTGGAGCCACCACTTGCTCGCGTCATGTTCTCGCGCTCTTGCGCATCGGACTGGGCCTGGAGATCGCGCGCCTGGGTAGCGAAACCACCGCCCACGCCGGGTAGTTTGCCCACCAAAGCGATGAAGTCAGCTGGACCCTTGGAGCTGGTACCTCCAATGCCGAGAAATCCCCTCGAGCCATCTCCTCCACCGCTTCGATTGATGCTGACACCCTTCTCAGCGTTCTTCAAGGCAATATCGACTTCGTCGACCTCGGTCTGCGTGAAGGTATCGGTAGCTTCACCTATGACACTATGAATGAAGTCCACGGCACCAAACTGGCCGTGTCAGAACTTGTCTTTGTAAAGGGGCCTAAACCTACCGTTCCAGTGACTAGCGGGTAGATCCTCTTTCCATGAATCTTCACTTCAGTCTGTGTTCCACAGTGGGGAAATACATTGCGGTGACCGAGTTCTCGTAGGGCCAGCTCTGTGTAGTTGCTGTGGGCACTGAAATCTTCAAGACAATGCAATGCCTGACCCAGGCAGCGAAGAGCCTCATTCAGATCGTCCTCGTTGCCCTTGCGGTCTGAACCGCTGGTGTACAACCTGCCAAAGTGAATGCATCGCGCAAAGCTATATCGGATATAGCCAGCACTCGTGGGCCAGTTTCCACTCTCGTTGCAAATGTAGTTCTTCATGCCGGTCTTCATGTCGATCTCAGTCTCCACTGGCATGACAGGTCCTCTTAGGCGTTGGTCAAACTTCTGAGCATCCAAGCCATCTGCGTAGCCCAGGGGGTTGTCAATGTGCTCTTCAGCACGGTAAACGCCAAGTCTTTCGCTAGTCACCTCGAATTCTTCTGTTGCATAGCCAAAGGCCATAAAGGAGAGAACCCAGACAAGGATGCGTAGGGTTTCGGCGTTTACACTCTTCAGCGTGCCAACGTCCAACGCTTGGGAGTAGTCGCGCAAGAAATTGCCAAAGTAGACACGCTTGATTGCCAAAGAAGACCACTTCTTCCCGTGAAGAAAGGCAATTGTAGCTAATGTATCCTCAATGTCTTTCGGAATCAGTAAAGACATATTGAGAGATGTAAACCACACTCACCTCCATGTCTCCAATTGTGTCCTTCAACCTGGCACCATGTCAATCTCCAGCAATGACGAATCACTCCAGCGAGCTTACTTGTGCAATAGAAGGAATGTTCCCTGCTCCAAAAGCCGCAGCTTTTCCAGGGAGCACAACTAAGCAAATGGCAATAGCCAGAAGCAGGCCAGAGCCTCGTGACCAGCCCAGTGATGCCATCTCACAAAGTAGTCGACAGGGTAGGTTGCAGATATTGATGCTTTGGTAGCGGGGTCGAAGCCGTCAGGCAACCCAGTAAGTTGACAGGAACCGCCCGTCGAGACTTGGAGAGGAACTTGGCCGATGATAAAAATTGAAGGTAGCGACAGAGGTATGCTTAATATGTGCTTGAGTGTGAGATGGAGAGCTTTGGGTCTAAAGTAACACTCATGCAGTGCTCCCTCGTCTCCAATCGCAGTGCCGCATCTGTTGAAGCGAGTGACGCAGACACCCTGGATCAGGTGGTGACGATACCCATGCCGCTAAGCCTTTCAGGGTCGAGGGACGCGACGCGGCGACAGCCAAGCCCCCGGGCTGCGCCTGCGCCATGTTGAGCCACGATGGACGCTGCCGCAACGTACTTGTAATTCAATCTTGTCCTACGGGGTACTCCGGACGGCATCAAGAGATCACCTAATCTGCATGTGACATGGAATTGAGGAAGGGTCGGATTGTCAGTTTCTCTTCACGTTACAGCCTACAACCTGTTCTGCTTTTCGAAAGACTGATACTGCACTACTTTTTCAGATGCCTTGGCCAATAGCGCCAAACGTGATTAGAGTTGGAGGCTTAACCATCGCTTTCTGTTGCTCCAGTCGGTGGTGGCGCGACAGGACGGCGGCCTTAGGGAAACATTGAATGCCAGGCACCTTGACCAGCGGTCAGCTAGCCATAGTTGATGCATGTCTTGGTCCATAATTGTTGACCAGAACTTTACAAGTAGTCGCGAGTTCGGGTGATTAAAACAAAGTATCACCTTGTTTTGCCGGAAAGTGGTGCCACAGAGGCCATCGGCATCCGACTGAACCCCTGTCCTGGCCTCCAACAGCCCAGACGAGAATCACTCCACCTGTTTTAAATTCCCAAAATTTCCCACCTTCTCCTGATCGGATTGTCGATCGCGTTTGATTCCATCGCGGTTTCGCTCCTATATTATCCAGCCACACCTCTTCCTAGTTTGTATTCACTCGCTCAACCTGATTCACGCCGTGCAATCGACCAGGCGCCCTCATCAACGCGTCCTCTTGCTCGACCTGACAAACTCTCCGTCCGCTGCAACCCAATCGCATCGTCAGCGACGACCCCCTTCGCCACCATGCCTGGCCGAACACTTCCCACCTTCACGCGCAGCGAAGTCGAGTCGCACAACACCGAGAAATCGTGCTATGTGACCATCAAGACCAAGGTGTTCGATGTGACCGATTTTCTCAACGACCATCCAGGTGGCGGCGACTTGATCATGGACTATGCGGGCAAGGACGTTGAAGAGATTCTCCAGGACGGCGATTCGCATCCCCATTCTGAAGCCGCCTACGAAATCCTCGATGACTCGCTCGTAGGATACGTCTTGCCCGGGAAGGCCGTGGGCGTGTCTGCCTCGGCCCAGGCAGAGTCGCTGCAGAATGGCACCACTGAAGGTCATGGAGCCACAGAGACCAGCACATTCGTCCACCCACGGACTGGAATGTCTCGCGAAGAGGACCTGAGCAAAGATACGGACGCTTCGTCAGACTACAAGAAGCACAAGTTCCTGGACCTGGAACGACCGCTTCTGATGCAGCTTTGGAACAGCGGCTTCAGCAAGGAATTTTATCTTGATCAAGTCCACCGCCCTCGCCACTACAAAGGCGGCAAGTCAGCACCTTTGTTCGGAAACTTCCTGGAACCCCTATCCTTGACACCATGGTGGGTCGTACCCAGCATCTGGGTGCCGGCTGTCATTTACGTCACGTCTGTTGCGAGCCAGGGACTCGGTCCTGTGGCTACTGCCGGTTATTGGGTATTTGGGGTGTGCTTCTGGACCTTGATAGAATACGCCATGCACCGCTTCCTCTTCCACATTGACGGGTAAGCCCTGAAGATCTGTTCCGATGAGCCGCTCGACTAACAGAACACAGATATCTCCCTGACAACCGCGTCGGTATCACCCTGCACTTCCTGCTCCATGGCATCCACCACTACCTGCCCATGGACAAGTACCGCCTCGTCATGCCGCCGACTCTGTTTGTCGCCCTCGCCGCGCCGTTCTGGAAGTTTGCGCAATCCGTCATCTTCTGGAACTGGTACGGCGCTACCGCTGCCTACGCTGGTGGCGTCTTTGGCTATGTTCTTTACGACATGACTCACTACTTCCTGCACCACCAGAACCTTCCTCTGTGGTACAAACAACTCAAGAAGTACCATCTCCAGCACCACTTCCTTGACTACGAGCTGGGCTTTGGCGTCACCAGTAAGTTCTGGGACGACATCTTTGGTACCACGCTCCGCCCTGTCGTTAAGACCAACTAGGCACCAAGGTGCTGCAGATTTTTGCCCACGTGTAACACATGAGACATGCATCGAATGATCTAGGTTGGGGATTGGCTGAACGAGGTTGCCAGGGGTCGGCATGGCTCATCATTAATGAAGGCTCTGTCAGAGCCTGCTACGCATACATATATATTCACGTTGTAATAAGAGGCCGCGGGCGGCAGTGACCCCCTCGGCCATACCGGGTGGGCTTCATGGCTGTAATTCAATCCTAAACAACTACTTTAATATCCAGACTTGTCTGAGCGACTGGTAATGTCAATGATTCCAATGTCATCTGTAGCATAGGCTAGGTACTTTAATCACTGGCCAATGCCCCTACCTCCTATCGGTGCTGCGCTACACAGGGTCACGTGACGTAGTTCGGCCTAAAAGTTCTCGCCCCGCCCCACTGAACCCAGCACCAGTATCAATCAACCCGACTCGTCCCCAAGCCTCATCTCGAATCCACTCGACATCTCCGCGACTGCAGTTCACCTCGGAACCATTGAGATCATCTGGCTTACTACATTGACTTGACCACAGATCATCATGAGCGGCATCGACGTGGAGGCGCTTCTCGACGCCACAGCAAAGTCACCAGAACAGAAGAGCCCCAACAAAACCACGGGCGATCTCATCAGAGACGCGCCCGATCGACGCGACCGCGATCACGACAGAGACCGCCTTCGTCACTGCGACGGAAGCCGGACCCGCGAGAGGGATCCTCGCCGTCGGGATCGTCTGAGCCCGCACCGCAGCCGTCGTGGTACCCCTGACGTTGGCACGCCGCGAAGTGATACAGGCAGCCACAAGAGTAGGCGCAGAAGTCGCAGCCGTGACGACGATCGCCATCGCTCACGACGGAGTAGAGACGGTGATTACTATCGCAGTGGCCGAGACCGTGATCGCTCGCGGTCTCGCTCGCCCCACGGGCGGTACAGACCCCGTGACGACCGTGACAGAAGAGACAGGCGTGACAGAGGCTCGGATCGCAACGAGAACGGCCGAGCGCGCGACGCTGAGAAGCGTGAGCCTACGGGGGATGACCCCGTGCAGCCCACGGAAGACGAGCGTGATCGGAGGACCGTGTTCGTCCAACAGCTGGCCGCTCGTTTGCGTACCCGCGAGCTGAAGGAGTTTTTCGAAAAGGTCGGCCCTGTCAACGAGGCCCAGATCGTCAAGGATCGGATTAGTCAACGATCAAAAGGGTAAGTTTTTTGCGTCGTGCAGTATGGAGGGAAATGCTAACGCTCAAAAGTGTGGGTTATGTTGAGTTCAAGAACGAAGAATCTGTCGCACAGGCTCTGCAGCTCACCGGTCAGAAGCTTCTAGGAATCCCTGTCATCGTTCAGGTTACCGAAGCAGAAAAGAACCGCCAGGCCCGCAACACGGAGAGTGGAGGGCATCCGAACTCGATCCCATTCCATCGCCTCTATGTGGGCAACATTCACTTCAATGTCACCGAGCAGGACTTACAAGCAGTCTTTGAGCCTTTTGGCGAGCTCGAATTCGTCCAGCTTCAGAAGGACGAGACAGGCCGAAGCCGTGGGTATGGTTTTGTACAGTAAGTGCCAACTTTCTTTTGATGGCGACTCTGGTGCTAACTACACCAGGTTCCGTGACGCCGTTCAAGCCCGGGAGGCACTCGAGAAGATGAACGGCTTTGATCTGGCTGGTCGTCCTATCCGTGTTGGTCTTGGAAATGATAAGTTCACCCCTGAAAGTACTGCCAACCTCTTGCAGAAGTTCTCTGGCCGCGATCAGAATGGCGGCGGCGGCGGCGGTAGCAACGGAAACTATCAGGGCTCAGCCTTTTCAGGCTCTGGCGGTCGTGGGGGCCAAAGCGCAGCCTTCGACCGTGCAGGTGGGCGCGAAAACGAGAAGACCGGTGGCGCAAGCGCCTTGGACGATACAGACGTCGCCGGTGTTAACTTTAGCAACTACAGCCGAGACGCGCTGATGCGTAAGCTTGCCAGGACTGACGAGGCTGGCAGCAAGGGCAACGACGAGCGCCAGACCGTGAAGCCAAAGGTCGAGACGAAGCAGCTGCCCGTCAATGTCAACACGGCGAGCCGCTGTGTTGTGCTTCACAACATGTTTGATCCCAATGAGTACGTCTGTTCCCTTCACGCACATTGATCAGGTATGCTAACGTCACTAGGGAAGAGGGTGACAGCTGGGTCAAGGAGCTGGAAGATGAGGTGCGCGACGAGGCCGAGAATCGGTACGGCCACGTTGTGCACATCTCGGTCGACCCCAACTCCCGGGGAGACATCTACCTCAAGTTCGACAAGGTTCAGGGCGGCGAAAATGCCATCAAAGGTCTCAACGGCAGATACTTTGGCGGGCGCATGATCGACGCTTCCCCCGTTGTGGATGCTGTCTACAGCAGTCTGTTCTCTCGTTCTCGAGCATTTTGAGCTAATGTTGCTGGCCGATCGCCGTCAGATCGTAGGACTCTTGCTCAAGGTGAGCAAGTTCTGTCCGCTGGCAACATGACACGGCTAAGAATTGCGACAGACTTTTAAGTTCCTCATTCGACAAGACAGTCACCAGGGCGCACCGACTATTTGCAAAGCACCGCTTCGACTGCAAGCAGAAGGTATCCAAATGTGCCCGCTCACAGCTGCACTCGCGTCAAGAGGAGACCCATGTTTGTCGGAGGAAACAACTCACAGGTTACGCCCGTACTGCCACTGTCGCCTACTACTGATACGCACACATTAGGATGCTTCACGACTTGCCGACGGGGCAAATGCTTATTCGTCAATAGTTGTTTTCGCCCGCGATTGGCGCAATTGTCCTAGTAATACTTCCAATTAGTCAAGATTCTCTCCAAGTGATGCCCTGCATGATTCCTTTCCATTTAGGTGCGTATATCACCAACCATCAGGCATACTCATACCACGACGCAGCTGCGTGAGCCGACGGCCTGAATCAGTTGGGCGATAGTACCACTCTGAGTCCCCTGAGTCTCGTGATTGTGATCATGATGGTCGATGAATCGTCAGTGCTGCATCACCGGACCCTTGCTCGTCTGGTCTGATGTCCTCATTTACGTCGGCTCAGGTCAACCTCAGCAAGGCAGCACTCTCCTCGTCCTACCATCATTTGGATCTTGTTTATCTTTACGGCGAACAGATTATGCAATGTCTTGTTGCCGCCCGCCCCTACCATCATGCCTGCTGGAGTTACCCCTGACGCTGTTGTTCTCAATTTTGTGCCTCTAGCTTCAGTTGCCTCCAAGCCGAGAAACAAGAAGACGTCTTGGATCCAAGCTTTCGAGTCCCCAAGGCGTTAACAGCTGCCAACTCCGACCTGCTGTCAAAGAGCCTCGACACAGTGCGTGGTCGCGTCCTGTGTGACACGAGTAGTTGTTCACACCGCTCACCAAGTAACCAAGGGTAAGTTCATAATATTCCTGGCCCCATATGAGAGATTTTTGTGTCTTCATTCTGCGAGTGTTTTCGAGTTGAGGGACTGTTTCATCTGGTAAGTCTCTGCTCTTGTTTCTGGTGGAGTTTGCCTCTTTGATCTAGACCCTCACGCTTCCAACCTCAACCTCAGCTCAGGCCCCGTCATACTCTCGCACTTGAGCTGCTAAATCTCTGATTGTTTTCTTCTCATTCCCCCTCTATTTCACTTCTTTTTCTGATCTGGTGACTCTCCTTTCTGCACGGACAACGCTCGTTACTCGTCATTGGCGACCGAATATCACCAGCATCATCTTTCTCATCTGGTCACTGAGATATTCAGAATTAACTATTTCTGTCTAGGGTTCGAGAAATACTCCGCGCTGGCGGTCGTGAACAAGAGAAGGCGGTCGTCTTGGGTTCTTCATTTTGGGGCTGTTGTTGGTTCAAGTGAGTCTATCGCTCCTCTCCTACTCATTCACTCTGCCACCCCTGCTACATGAGTTCGCTTGCTTTCGGGCAGTGACTTGGGAGGAGCACTGCCATTCTCTCAGCATGGGAATTCAATGATACCCTGCCACGCAGAAGGTAGCCAGAGTTGGATACTGACTGAATCAGCGGGCTTATCATAGCGCGCACATCAAGCAACGGGGAGCTTTCCACAAGGGTTCTCTTCTATCACATCGCATCCTTGGAGAACCAGCTTCATATTTTTGAATGGCCGGCATGCCAGCCAGCGGTACCAGTGACGCGTCGGGCTTCACACACAATCTGACCCAGGCTATGCTTGCCGAGCATGGAAAGCGGCAAGAGAACGATAATGAAAGCGAGAAGGAAACCTACAGCAGCGCCATGTGTTCGGTCGATTTCCATGCTCCACTGTCCCAGGAGGCGCGCAACGAAAAGGTCAAACAGATATGCAAGAAGCATGTGAGCATTCCTCATCGTGTAGGCATGGCTTGTCTCGGAACGTTCGACTAACCCAAACCCGCCCAGCCCGCGTTGGTCCAAACTCGACGTGCCCAAGGTCTGCTGGCCGACTTGCAGACCACGATCCGTCGAATGCCTGGCGTCTCTGCCGTCGAGGGCAGACAGATTATTGACCAACTGCGGGAGGTGTCGCAGGTAACGAGCCAAGAGACGAGCAAGCTCGTCGGCGCCATTGCTCATTTGACGATCGACAGTGACGATACCGATAGGTCTATCGCTCGCATGAGTCTGGATCATAACCTCGTAAAAGCCACATCTGAAGACACGATACAAAAGTTGAAGCAGGAGCTGGTATCGGAGAAAGACAAGCGCACTGCCGTAGAAAATGTGGCCAGGGAGGTCTCTCAAGATATGGAGATGCTCAAAGGGGAGTTTGAAGAGTTTCGCGTTCGGGTCATGAGGGGCCTCGGGGGGTCGCCAGATACCCAAAATGACATAGTCAAGGTGGGTGATGAATTGCATTGGGGTTGTCGACAAGATCCTTGCTAACCATCTTCAGCATCTGGAAGGAATTATATGCCACCTCGAAGGCCAGGTCAACAATCGTCGTTCTCTTTGGGTCATGAAGCACGACAACCCGCGCCACATCTCCAAGGCCATCGGCACCATGGCGGACTCGCTGCCCAAAAAGCCGGCGTTTGAGCGTAGCTTGTCTTCGCTGCGTCTGGCTGGTGAGGAGATGAATGGTATAGCGCAGAAGCTGACGTTCTCACCGAACGAGGAGCGCTCTCCTCAGGGAGACATGGGTCGTCCGCCTCACAGTGACTTTCTACAACTGCCACCAAGGGTCCCCGTCGGCTATCCATCGCAATCTAGAGAAGACGACCTGGGCAGTTCTCAGATGGCTGTGCACAGAGCTGCATTCACACCGGCCAGCAGCGGACCTGGCCGGAACCCTCCGTCCGGTCCCAGCAGTCGCTTCCAGACTTGGGATCACGGCCCTCACGCCGACACGCAGCACTCCCGCACTGGCGCCATGGCCCGAAGCATGACCTCCCCCTGTCATAGTCGCAACATGGCCTTGACCCCCTCTCGGCGTGGCTTTGGAGCGTATCGCGGCGCTCCCACGCCACAACCCGACCTCCAAGGTGCGCAGCAGCAGTTCCAGTTAGCTGACCCCTTTGTACCGCAGCATCGCCCAAAGACCTCGCTGGGCAATCATTCGCACTCCAATGGACACGGTTCTGCACGCGGAGACTATAGCTCGCAGACTGTTGGTCGCAATCGCTACTCCAACACCAACACGCCCCGGCTACAGGAACTCTTCGATCCCTCCACACATCCCCCGACCGGGCCGAGCTCTGCCCTCGTCCATCGCAATGTGCCTGTCTGCAATATGCCCCTGGTCCATCTGACCGAGCGGTCCGTATCTGCCTGGGCGACACAGATTGGCGAGTTCTACTCTGTCATCCGCGACTTTGTCGAGAACCAAGCCGGTGAGGCTATGCCCCGCAGCGAGCACGAGAAGATCTGGCGTTCCAACATCTGGATGGTCCTGGTGCGCACGTACCTGCCGCTCTCCGAAGCCGAAGCAGCATCGTACTTGGCCGTCCATCTCACCCGCACCCAAGACAAGCGATGTCTTGTCACCCGTGTGATCATCGACTATGTGGTCAACCTCGTCTGGATCCCCGGCGCTTGGAAGGGCGCTGATCGGGAGTCGACGAGGGCGCTTATCGACCTGGAGCATGACCTGGCGCAGGTGGCTGGCTTGACCGCCGCTATCCGTCAACCTCTTCTGGACCGCCAGTCTGCCATTCTCGACGGCATCAT
This sequence comes from Emericellopsis cladophorae, assembly GCF_022114955.1. NCBI lineage: Eukaryota > Fungi > Ascomycota > Sordariomycetes > Hypocreales > Bionectriaceae > Emericellopsis > Emericellopsis cladophorae. The sequence continues at coordinate 84,026 of NW_026250966.1, read as the reverse complement.
GCAGACCAACGAACCGCGAGGCCCATTCTATTCCGCGCGCACCGCCCACATTGCCACCTCCCTCTTGGAGTCCCTCCAACCCCTGCTCGACACGAATCGCACGACCCCATCTGCGGCGTACCAGTCACTTCACCGAGTAGCTGTCTGTGCCTGGGACCTGTCCTCCAAGATCCTCACCTCTCGTCTCACGTTTGACTTTCGATTCCCCGAGATCGGCTCGCGGTTCAGCTGCCAGAGCATGCTGCCTATCTGGCCCACTGATATCGGTGCCATGGAACTGCAGGCGAAGCACTGGAGGGTGGCGCTCGTGACAACGCCCGTGGTGACTTGTCGCAACGACACGGGGTTCAACATCTCGGCCCACTCAGTCTCGCTGGCTGATGTGATTTGCATGCAGTGATGCAGGGGCTGATTGCCAAGCGGAAGAATACAAAAAAAAGGCACTGGCGAGGTATCATTTATTTTGTGATTTACGACAGCACAGGGCACCCTGCTCCCGCTCCCGACTGGGGGACGGGTGCGCGCGTGTATTATCATACTGCACATGAACCGGCTAGTATCACCGGAAATTTCTGGGTCCGAGGAAAACAAGATGGACAGCATTCGATTCTTCCGTTTTGCGTGATTGTTTTGGCGTCTCAAGAGGTCATATCAAACTTACTTACCTGGCTTGCCCACGACACGGGCAGAAGAGCACGGATAAATATCTCAAACAGCATTTAGAGGGAGAGAAATGGGGGGAAAGTCACAGTCGGAACTTTGCGGATTAAAAGCAGAATAGATGGAAATTCATTGCCATTGGGATAACTAGTCTCTCGCCATCTTTGAAAACCTGTGAAGGATGCCTCTAACTTAGAAGTCCCAAACGCCGCGCTGAACACGATACAAACGGAACACCTACTGTCGGTCTAGCCTCTTCACAACAGCGCCGAGGACGACCTTGAGGATCGCATCTGCCGTCAGGACCCCGGCCTCGGCAGACCACGTCGCCGTGTCCACCATGTCACGAATGCCCTCCTCCTTGCCGAGGTCGTCGTCCAGCTCCCTCAGCGCCTCTGTGGCGTGCGAATCATTGCCCACTTGGAAGAACTGCACGCCCGTCTGGTAAGGCGGCGCGTCGTACCTGTCGAGCTTCTTGGCGAACTGCTTGATGACCTCGCCCGGCTCATCGTGTGCCTCGCCATCGGTGATGACGATGATGTTGACGGGCTTGACGTCGTCAATGTCGGCGGCCTTTTCCAGTTCGTCTAGGTATGGCTTCATGATCTTGCGGAGACGAATACCAGTGGGCGTGCCACCCCGTGGACTGACCTCGTTGAAGATCTGCTCGGCCTTGCGGCCCGACGTGATGTTGTAGTAGCCGCCGTCGCCCTGCCCGGACCCACCCTTGCGGCCAGAGTTGTGGTTGAGGAAGTAGAGATCGATACCGTCCTTGTCGCGCTGTGCGCAAATGTCGGCAATGTTGGATAGCACGCTTCGTGCCTCCTTCCAGCGCGTGCCGGTCATGGACGCCGAGTCGTCGACGAGGAAAACGGTGTCAAAGGTGGTCAGGAAGGCGAACTTGTCATTGTCGTTGGTGACGCTAGCATGTGATATGCGCGAGGCGCGACTGGCCTGGCTAGGCGTCGGCGAGGAGCTGCGTGGGGGAGGGTTGATGACGGGAGGAGCTAGACCATGGGGGCTTGATGTTGCAGCGTCGTAGGCTGGAGGAGGCGCATCTACTGACGAGGTTTAGCACTCTGTTCCAATGATATTGAAAGAGCCACACTTACCGCTGATGCTTGGTATGCCACTGGATGTGGGCATCTGCGCTCGACGCAAGTTGGCAGCGCCGCGGAATGGGTTCATTGTATTGGGTGCCTGCATGTTTGACGACGAGCTGGTAGACTTGGTGTTGGGTTGGTCGGGTTGGGCGCCAGAGTTCTTTGAGAGTCTCTTTTTGAAAGACCCGATGATGCTGGACATTGTGATGCGTGTTCCTTGGTTTGTTGCGGCGATCTGGGGGACTATGTGGTCCTTGGGGTGAGGCTTGTAGACGACTGAGTCAAGATATGTTCCTGATCTCAGTGTTGAAAAAGTTGCTGGCTACCAGAGAGGGTACTTATGTCTACTGGAAGGGCACTGTTGGTTCGGCGAGGAGAGGACTGAATGGTCGGAACGTGCTTTGGCTTTGTGTTACAAGCGAGCAATAACTGCAAGGGTGACGTGTTGAACGATGTGCTACTTGGTCGAGGACCTTTGTTCTCCAGCGAAGCACCTTCCTTAATAGCAACTCTGTGCGACCATCTCCATCGTCATATTTTATCATGATGGAATTCCTTCTGCATCATGACTGGACTGCCTCGTGATTAGTCCAAGGCGCAGTGTCTCCTGGGCGACGCCAATCTTATTGACTAGAGGTGATTTGAAGCTCAAGTGAGATGGCTGTGGAGCAGCGCCTAGGTTGGTAGGAATGCTGAGGGGCATATTTGAGTTTCTTAATAAAGGGGCACTGCAGCTGTAGTCGCCTAGTGCAAGTGCTATGCCATGAGGGGCTGCGTGGGTCACGAACTAATTACCCGGCGGCTTGGGACCATTTGTGCACAGCCACTCTAAGGCTACAAGGCTCACAGAACACAACCTCGAGTCGCGTCAAGACTCAGCCTATTGTGATCAGATGCCTGGGGCCTTAACGAACGCCTCTGCATTGCCATTTCACTTCCACGTGGCTGCACTTTACGTCGAAGATCACGCAATTCCAGCTACGGATAGTCACGACACGGTATCAAACCCGGACCGCGCCTTTGGCCTGTGCACCGAAGCGTCCAATCTACCTACCCTAAGGCCAGTCTGAGCTCATATCTGTGGGCGTTTCCAGGGTGCGTCTATTGGAGAACGAGGCTTTGTCAAAAGTAACTCATTGTCTCGATATTTTTATAGACTCCCATTCTGATCGTATTTAGCCCTGGATATTACATGACTTTGAGTCTTCGGCAAGCCCGATGGCTCGTGTTGCCGCCGTATCGGAGGTCGGGCTATTCCGGTTCCTAGCTTCACTGCAGGCGTCGAATTCTCACGATCGGGCTTCAGTCTTCACGGACCAGAGCCGGAACCTGACCGATAAAGTGGGCACTCGCTCCGGGTCGCTCGATTGATCAACGGGGAATCGGACGGGGTCTCTGGGGTCTCGCGGCATTAGGCGCCAAGCGACTGTGGTTTGGGCTGCCACGATGAATCAGCGCCTTGGATTGATGAGCTTCAAAACTGGTCACCGCTGAAAAGGGGCCATGGCACTTGACCGTCTTTGCGTTTCGGCCGTGCGAATGAACTTGCCGGTGACCGTGTGACGCAGCTGTTGCCATGCTGAAGGAAGCCTTCCAGATTGGACATGAAGCAGCCGGATCATCATGGGTGGAATAGCAGCCCAGCAGCAGAAAAGTAATGCACAATTGGCCCCGGCGCCACGCAGCCAATTGCCGATTAAACTGCCAGCTATCCTAAATTAGGGGCATCAGGCACGAAGCACTGTCGCCCCGAAATTGTGATGTGTACACAGCTGTCTCAAAGTGTCCGTGCCGGATCCCGAGCGCGACGCTTCATGCCCATGGCTGTCATGTCGCTTGCCAGCTTGCTTGCTGCACTGCAGGCTGACGACTGGAGGCGTGCAGAGACTGGATGTGAGGAGTCAGTCAGTCAGTCAGTCAGTCGGCTTGGATTCTTTATAGTGCTTCAAGGACCCGCACACCAGCACCTCGAGCTCCCCCAGTCCTCCAGTCCAGTCTTGCGTTGAAGTTGATCTCCAGCTTTTTTTTCCCTCCTGTCATTCACCGTTTCCGCTTCCTGGTCGATTCCCGCGAAACCCACATTCTGCTTCCCCGAACGCGACACTCTCACAGCAAGACGACAACATGGCGTTCAGCGGTCGCAAGTTCTCCATCAACCGCCACACTGGCGTCCCCAAGCCCGTCGTGCGGCGCGGCAGCATAGGTGGCGAGCCAGGCGCAAACGGTGAGTCTATATGTACACGATAGCTTCACTGCCTTGACGGGAGCAAATCTCTCGAGTCTCTGCACCATAAATGGACGAAGGATGGATAGATAGATACACCGTCCTTAGTACCTCACCTTACCTTACCTTACCTTACCCAGCAAAGTCTACACCATTGCGTCGACTTGACGTTAGCACCTCGTCAACATCCTGGCGACCCCTCCCCCACATCTCGACCCCTCCACCGTCCATGTCACTCACCTCTGTCACCTTCGGTGTGATCGATCGCCAACAATTTGAACTCCATGAGAAGGCTCCGCTGACCTCGCCAAGAACTCCAGTCAAAGGTTCATCGCCAATTCCGCAATGCCCACGAGGGCCACATGCCGCACGCAGGCCTCGACGCCTCGCGTTCCTCCACTGGTGTCGTCTGGTGCACGGAGCGCGCCTCCGAATATGGCTTCCTCGAAGACCCCGACAGCTGGGCGAACCTGGGTCAGGGTGCCCCCGAGGTCGAGGACGACATCGAGGGCTGCTTTGAGCGCCCCAAGACTATCGACATCTCCGTTGCCGGCCGCGAGTATGGTCCCACCGCCGGTATCCGCCCACTGAGAGAGGCTGTTGCCAAGCTCTACAATGAGACGCATCGCAAGGGCAAGGAAAGCCAATATACCTGGGAGAATGTAGCTATCGTACCTGGTGGCAGGGCCGGACTGATCCGGATTGCCGCTGTCCTCGGCAATGCGTACCTGTCATTCTTCCTGCCCGACTACACAGCTTACAATGAGATGCTGAGCTTGTTCAAGAATGTACGTCTCCTACTGTAAAAGGGGGCGGCATGCCAATTGCTAATTATCTCAGTTCGCTGCTATACCTGTGCCTCTATCAGAGGAGGATGGGTACCATATCCACCCCGACAAGATCGCCGAGGAGATTGCCCGCGGTACCTCTGTCATCCTCACCTCGAACCCGCGCAACCCCACCGGTCGTGTCGTGGCCAACCCCGAGCTCGCGGAGATCCAGGACATTTGCCGTGGCCGCGCCACGTTCATCAGCGACGAGTTCTACTCCGGCTACAACTACACCAGCAACTGCGACGGCAGCACCATCTCGGCCGCGGAGAACGTGCAGGACGTCGACGAGGACGACGTCCTCATCATCGATGGTCTGACCAAGCGCTTTCGTTTGCCGGGATGGCGTATCGCTTGGATTCTCGGCCCCAAGGAGTACATCTCTGCGTAAGTTCGAGCCGCTGCTGCCACTACTCATCGAAGACTCTGAATTAACACACCCACAGTATCGGCTCCTGCGGTTCCTACCTCGATGGCGGTGCCGCTCACCCCTTCCAAGAAGCCGCCGTGCCCATGCTGGAACCTACTCTCGTCCATGCCGAGATGGTCCACCTCCAGCGTCACTTCCGCGACAAGCGCGACATGGTCGTCCGCCGCCTGCGTGAGATGGGCTTCGTCATCAAGTATGTCCCCGACTCGACGTTCTACCTGTGGCTCAACCTCGAGGGCCTACCCGGCGCCATCTCCGACGGCCTGAACTTCTTCCAGGCCTGTCTGGAGGAGAAGGTCATTGTTGTGCCGGGTATCTTCTTTGATCTCAACCCCTCGCGTCGCAGGGATTTGTTTGACAGTCCCTGCCACCACTTTGTCCGCTTCTCGTATGGACCGCGGATAGACGTGTTGAAGATGGGTCTCGACGCTATCGAGCGCGTTGTAAACAAGTAATTTGCTTTGGCTCTTTGATCAACTGCAGAGTTCCTTGTCTGACTTCTTACAGGTACCGCCGCTCGACATAGAAGTATGGGGTAGAAAAAGGGGACGATGTTTGCAAGACAGAGTGGGAGAGGGTTCAGATTGCATACAGCTACACTGTAGTTACATGTTGCAGGCATCACAAGTTCGATCCAGCCGCCTGGCTACTTAAGCACTTAGCCAAACTCGAACAGTTCATAGAGATACCTACAGAAACCAGGGGAGAACATGATTGACGCTGCATACAAAGGTTCCTAAGCATAACTGGCATGTAATACAGGTGTACTCGTACATGCGAAGTTGCGATCATGCTCGAGCGGTCCCACCAGTGCTCGAACCAGCTGAACTGACGCAACCCCAGTTGAGTGCAGGCATCACCAAAAGCTTCAAAAATTGCCGAGATAATGACAACCTAATGGTCAGGTCAATCAGTCTTTTATCTCATGCACCAACAAGGAATTTGGGATCGCCTTGGTAGGGAGTCTAGGGACAGCATACGGTATTCCTGGCCGGCTCGCGCATCCCCTAGTCTAGAAAGACATGGGTCATCTCAGCCACCCTCAAATTTCATGCTCTCCATCAACCACTCGCAGGCGTCCGTCGTGCTCGAATCCGCCAGGTCCATCTAGATCAGCTCAAACCAACCTGCACAAGAGTCCACAGTGCAGTGTTTGAGCAATTGAATATCGCTTTGCCCTTCCTTACCGACGCCACCTGCGGTCTCACCACCCCAAAACAGCATCAATTTCGCGGATACATCCAACGAATTTCATCAGCAAGACCTCTAACCACGCAATGCTCATCCCCCGCGTCATCAGCCAATCGCCACGCCGGCTTCATGTCGTCCTGCAAACCCCGCGTCCGTGGCCGCACTGCACGCCACGGCGGTATGCCTCCAGTAGCAAGCCAGCGGATGATACTCATAGCGAGGGCCATGGCCAGCAGGGCAAGGCCCAAGGATTACCTGCACCGGGCCAGGGTGTCACGCTGGACATGAGCGACGGGGACGCAAGTGCCAAGCTGAGTCAGTTGGGACCCTTGGTCGTCAACAGAGATGGCACGACGGGACGGGTCGCCAATTGGGAAACGATGACTACGCATGAGCAGGAGACGACGCTGCGGTTGCTCAAGATGCGGAACAAGGCTCGGCTTGACGAACTCAAGGCGAAAAACAACGAGGCGGCGGCGGAGGACTAGAAATGGTATCGTTTTCAATCAAATTGCGGCAGATTTGACAAGCGACAAAGACAGCTTTTCATCATCTTTATCGGCAGTATGTAGATCAGTAACAGCACGCCATCGTTGGCTTCGTAGAGACATCATACGTCCGATCATTGTGCCTACAAGCACGTAGTATCCCCAGCACCGTCTGTATCATGCCAGTGTATCTGGTTCCAATAGGAAACCCGTGACTCCTCCCAGAACGCCATCTTTCATCTACCTCCCACCTGTTTGAGAAATTATGCAACCTGCAAGTGCAAAGTGTCAGAAGGGGACCCTTCACCGGCCTAACCTCCAATTCGAGTCCAGAACAAGGGCGGAGGACTAGCCGTCTGTGCCAGCAGTCTCGGGCTGACTCCTACGGCTGGCGTGCTTTGTGAACTCTTTCCAGAGAGCTGTGATGTCCTCGCTACCCTCATTCTTCTCCACAAGAAGGTTCTTGAGCCACTTGTTCTCGGTCTCGAGCTGCGATACGCGGCTCTCCAGCCCGGCAACCTTTTCATTCATCTCCTTGGCGGACTTCTCGAGGGCCTGCTCGCGCTGCTTCTTCTTGATGCGGAAACGGGCGCTGGCGGCGGTGTTGCGCCTGCGCTTGTCCTCCTCGGCGGCTACACGAGACGCCTCCTCAAGGTTGGCAGGGTGGCCGGGAGTGCTAGCAGTAGAAGTGATCTCACTGGACTTCCTCTTGTCACCAGCGCGCACAGGAGTGGGTTGTTGGAATTGAGACGGCTGTGCTGGGTGGACCTGACCCGGGAAGGCTGGGCCGTGGCTGGGTTGGACAGGCTGAAAGCTGTGGGTGCTCTCCGCGGGGGGGAAGGCACCCATGGCAGGAGCCTGATAGGCGTTGAAGTCGCCAAAGTTGAATTCTCCTGCCATGATATGTCAGTCGATACTCAGGTCACGACAGGCGCCGGCAGCAAGCGAGCGCAGACGAGGATGGCTCACGCCATGATGACAGTGAGGTGAGGGGGCGACCATTGTCAAATGAGAAACTGATCGATGTCGTAGAGCAGGAAGAAGGGGGGGCCGTCCAAGAAAATCGACGCGGTGATCGCTGCACTTCCGCTGAGATAGCGGACGAGGGCGATCAGGAGCAGATCACGGGATATTGCGACATCGCCGGGATTTGTCATCCACAGCGGCTCACCCGTCACCCATCACCCCACTGAGACCGCGCTCGCGGTGGAGGGGACAGGATGCAACCAGATACCGAGGTCTCTCTGTATTGACAGGAGGGGATTGTTTCTTTGCCGCGTAGGCTCGTAGGGGCTTCTTGCGGGGAAAACTGAGGGAACTGTTGTGACAGTGACTTTCGGGGAGCTTGGGCCAGATGATGAGTGAGCAGCGGGCATGAGAGCCCAACACAACCGTGGAACATGTCCAAGACATATTGGTGACAGAACTGCAGCGCAAAGGCAGAAGAGAATCACCCACCATTCATAAAGTCCATGTTCGAAATATCCCCCATCACCGAAGCCGGATCCTCCGCCGCAGGTGTCGCAGCAGGGTCCGACTTGGCGGGCGGCGCCTGGAAGTCCGTGTTCTGACCAGAGTCCAGGTCAAAGAACTGTGTGTTGGTGAAAGTGAACAGTTCATCGTCCAGGTTGAAGCCCTCGTCGCGAGGGGAGTTGTCCTGGGGACTGATCGCATTCAGGTCCCGGATGTATTGGGACACGTTGGGTGCCTTGCGGCCGTGGTAGTTCGCCATTTCTGTCGTCGTTTGCTTCTTGTTGGGTCCAGGCATTCAAGGTGTACGGTGTCGCAACCTGTGCCGTTGATCGAGTCGGGTTCTGCCAGTCTTGCTGAGACCAAGCGCAGTCTGCGAACGCGGCAGTGCAGGGGTTTGGACAAGCAGATCGATGTACGCGCTGAGAGTATCGTCGATTGAAAATGGTCCGTCGCGGTGGAGATGGAATAACGTGTATCGTGATGTCGTCGTTGTAGGTGTGTATCCGACGATGGGTTGGTGATGGGGAGAGTTCAGGATATTGGTGGCGGGAGGGTCCTCTGGGTTGATGAGTCTGTCCGGTTCTGTTTCGGTATGGGCATGCGCTGGGCCTGCAGGTTGCGGCTTTTCTCTGTGACAGCCTAAGCATGAGACAGTGGGCCGGATGCGCCGAAAACGCACAGTGTTATGCGTACGGTGCTTTCAAATATCTCAGAGGGGTTGTGTCCAGGCACTCCAGGCGATCCAGACCAGTGCGTAGCCTGTAGGTACGTACCCTTCACACTTGCTTACTAAGTGGCGCTCAAGCAGGGCGGGGACCGCCAACCAGGGCTGTGCGCTCGAAAACGGTCATCACTGTATTTTAAGGCTCGACTGTTGTGTTCACACCGTTGTTGACACGTTGACCTACTGCTGGGAACACTTCTATGCTGCAATTTGGGCTGTTGCGCACAAGCAGCAAGTCTGCAGCTTGGGCTGGTTTCGTTGGTTATATGCATTGGTCAGCACTGACATGGAGAGACCAAAGACAACCGAATGCATCAAGGGTTGTTCCTGTTGCCGATTCCGTCGACCGCTTCAAGATCCAATTTGTTCAAAATACCTACCCCGCCAACGTTGTGCGCCCCTCGGCCGCATTTCCAGAGTGGATGATTTCAAATGCGGCGATGCCCCACGTCTCTAATTCGCACTGTGGCTCTACTGACACCGTAATATCATCTATGACGATTCACTGTAAAAATGGGCATCACTTCCGCTCCTGATCGTCGTTTGCTCCGGCAGTGGTGATGAATCGTTGACGTGTCTCTATTATACTGACTACATTATGCGCCGATGTAGAATGATTTAACTCGTTAGGAACTATTTTACATCATCCGCACAGCTTCGAAGACAACGCACAATACCACCAATCGGTAACAGTGAGGGGAACACCTGATATTGTGATTTCTAAGCATCTTAACGTGCCTCAGTCCGCATGCCACTTTTGGCACCGAACAGAGCCCCTAGAATTGTCTGCTTCGTCAGCTCGGACGCAAGCCCATCTACATCTCGGGTGTTCACAAAGTCCACTCAACAAGTCCGCCCGCGCAGACATCCGGTCATGGATTGACTGTGGTGCTTCGCTACTGCTCTAAGAAATGGCGCGACTGATATTCACATAACTTTCCGTACGCTATTGTTCTTGACTCCAGCTCTAACCATCGTGGGACTGCGCGTTTCGTCAAAGGTATACTGGGGGCCTGGTCTGATTACCCCGCGGTCCCCCATTACAAAATGAAATCAACTACCCTGGACCTGACGCGCCCCAAAGACCAATTTAGACGCGTTGCTCGTGATGATGTGGTGAACCTTCCGGCCTTCTTCACAGCGGGACCGCCTGCTGCTTTTGGCGCGCCCAGACGACGACGATTGCGTGACGCTGATCACTGTCTTCATCACCATGCCACCCCGGCTATCCGTGCCGATGAAAGCACGACTACCATCAGCCCTTCGCGTCAACACTTCTCACCCATCTGTGACCAAGTCTCTTGCGCGACTCTCCCGCGAAGCCCTGCTTTCCCTTGCCCTTGACTGGCTCGACGAATATGCCATCCAAAATTCGATACCCTACTTGCTACCTAAGAGAGATGAGGAAGACGAGGATATGGACGATCTGTACCCGCCATGTCGGTCGGTGAACGAACTGCGGCAACTCTACGTAAACATGCGCCAGCTCAAGGGATCGAAGAGAGATGTAGTCAGCAGGATCACGGAAGGCGACTGGAGGCATGGACTGACATTGTTCCAACTGGCCATGGCAGATTTCGCGTATTTGGACGAGCATCAGACATCCCAACGATGGTCTTCGTATCAGATTCTGCCTTTACAGCCGCCTACACGGAGCACCGACGAAGAGGACGAGGAAGTCCTCAAAGTTGACAAAGAAAGCCTCAGGGTGCCGCGCTTTCATCCTGCGACGTTTCTACAGCAACTCCAGGATCAGATCCTGCCAGACGTCAAGGCACATTATCATTTTCATCGAACGGCAAACTTACCTGTGCTGCTGCTGCGAATCTTTGTTGTCCATTTTGGGGTCAATGACAGCAACGCCCTCCAGGCAAAAAACTCTGGTCAAGAAGAAGCGAGCTTTGATGGCTCGAAAACGGTATATCTTGCGTTCCCAGATGGGGCACCGGCTATATACGTCTCCAGGCCCACGGCCACTGGAGGCACTGTACCCGGAGATTCAAAAAGCTTGCAAACACTGATTGTCGAAGGTGTGCCCAAAGCTCTATCCCGGCCAAGAGAGAGATATACTCTCAAATCAACAAATCTGCAGAGTCGAAATCTGTGGGCTCTGCTGGACAAGAGGGGTTCGGGGCGGACGAATGCCTCCGGCGGAGGCTGGAACATCTACGTGAACGAGAAAGAGCAGAAAAACCCCATCGATTCTATTTTGACATTGCCATCATCCTCAAAGAACGACTCGAAGGGGCGCAAGAGAGAATGGCCGCTGAACCAGGCTCAGCAAGAAGACAAACGCGCCAAGGTTGTTGCGGAGGCGAGATTCGGGGGCTCGAGTACAATGGATGACGGAAGAGGTGTGGAACGGGTCGAAGTTGTCCTCCAAGACACCTTTCCACAGCAAGACCTCACTGGCGACTTGGAAGATGATGTCGATGGACGATCGGGAGACGATCCTAGGCGACGAAGCAAAGTTGATACGGTACTGCTGCAGGCGCAGAGTACATTGGACGATGAGGCGGCTGACGCCACAGCATCTTCAACATGGGCACCGCCCATCAAGATCGCGTTCACTGGCTCTCATGTGTTCGCTGGTATCAGACAACTCGTGGAAGCTGGTATTGTCGACGGCGAGAGAATGCCCGGCTGGATGACCGGGGAGGAAGGTGTGACGATGGGCGTTGTGAGGCACGGGCGGATACGAGGATTCAAAGGCTCTGGGTTATGACATCGCCCAGGCCTATGTATGTATGCTTCTATGATACCCACATCTTTCGTGCTGTTGCTAGCCGTCAGGACGATTCTACTACATCGAACAAATTGACTGTGTTCCTCCAAGCGGCCTCGCATACGTCCTCCACGGGTACGTCTTTAATCCCCGCGACGATTTTGGCAACGCGCTCAATGTTGCATGGCTCATTCCGGCCCTTGACCATGGCGCCCTCTTCCCACTTCTCTTTCTTGACCGTCTTGAAGCGCTCAAAGATCTCCGATTCCTTCTTTTGATTCTTCTTGGACTTTTGCTGCTGCTGCTTTTCCGGCGCAGGTCCCGACCCGTTCTCGACCGGCTCCTTCTTCTCAATGAGATATTTGTACCCCTCATGACTTGGCCGAACCTCACACCATGGGCCGTCTGTCTCAAGCATGATGCGGTCAAGATGGACCTCGCTCACGACGTCACAGTTCTCCTTGGTTTTGAAGCTGCATCCGTTGATGCCAATGTACAGGCCTAGGTCCATCAGCTCGCGCATCTCTTCGGCCGAGCCAGTGAAGGAGTGGACCACGCCACCCTTCTCTAGTTTCTCAAGCTTGGGGCCAAAGGCCTCTTTCAGCAGCCGGACAAAGTCATCATGTGCGGCACGCGAGTGCAAGAACAGGGGCAGCTGGGGTTCCAACGACGCGGCAATTTTGAGCTGCGCCGCAAAGGAGTGCAATTGCACCGTCCGAGAGCAGTAATGCAGCCGATCATAGTCGAGACCAAATTCACCGAATGCCACGAGGTGTTGTTTTCCCTCACTTCGGGCCTCGGCGAGTAGGGTGGTCAGGTCAGCAATGATGTTGGCAGACTTCTCCGGACATGGCTGTTCTTCTTCTGGCACAGGTGCGTTAGGGTCTGGATCACAAGGAGTGGAATGCTCAGAGGTGGTATTGGCGTGAGGCAGCTTTGAGGAGAAGATTGAAGAGCTGCATGGGTGGATCCCTGCAGTGGCATACACCGTGCCAGCTGTTTCACGGTCAGTTCCAAGTAACTCCAAGGCGCGAGCGGCATCGTACGGAACTCCTCTGCTAAGTTGAGCGCATCACGGCAGCTCTTGAAGTCTGATCCTGTGACCAGGAGTTTCACGCAGCCCACTTGTTTTGCGCGGTCGATGACGCCTGCCAGGTCATCGGGGTGTCGTTGCTTGCCGTGTTGCTTGCCCCGGAAGATGGGATCTGCCAGGTTGATTCCAATCTACTGGAGGCAGTGATCAGCCCAAGTTGTACGAACATTTCGCATGGCACTAACATCGATGTACCGAGGGCTGTAGGTTGGCCCTACGGACTTGACGTCAGGCGTTTGTGAACCCATACAGACGGACTGCGACAGCCGTGAAAATTGAGGGTGTTGTCTGACTGATACCAGCGTAAGTCGAGGAGCTGTTCTCGCCAGCATTCGAATTAAAAAAAAAAAAAAAAGAATAAAAAAAAAGAGAGATAAATAGAGAGATCACAAGTATGCCAATTGGTGTCAAAGGTTAAAGTACTCAAGCTATCGACTCGCTGAAGGTCAGATTTCCATTGCATCGCCAAAATGAGCCAAGGCACTGCCACTAGCATGTAAGTGGATTAGTGTCCTTTGGTGAAGCAATTAATCAGCATCACGTGAATGCGCGACTCTGTCATCGCCTATTTGCCCCGCTCAAGTTGCCTGTGTCTGTCACCTGCAAGGATTGACGCGCTATTGGATTGTGAGGATTTGAACGTTCTGCTTCAGGGAGACGCGTGAATATTGTAACAACACAAGTGAATTGATGTGATCCCTAGCCCAGAGATATACGATCCTGCTGATACGAATGAGTCATGGCCAGCCCATGGCTCGGACTCCGAGTGAAGGTTGCCGAGGGGCAGCTGCGTTGCCTCGCCAGGCTGGTACGGTAATTAAATGGGTTGCATGGCAGCCAGGGCAGTGGACCGTCCATGTTTGTCGCGCTAAAAATTGGCGTTCTCGCGTCTGCCACGCGTGCCTTGCATAAAGTACTTCCATCCACCATCGTCCAGGCGCGGTTTTCCTCCCTCTCCATCAACAACTCTCACCACGAAACTGCATACTCCCTCTCCGGACTCTAGCATTCACCTGCTACGCCGTTGCCTCTTTACTCTATAGCCTGCCACTTTGTGTCTACGGCCAAGTTCATATCGCTACCACTCAAGCCAAAGTTGCAGTCGCCTCGTCGGCGCCTCACACACATCGCGGCCATGTTCGTCAGGAAGCGCGGTATGTACATTTGTCCATCAATATGATTTGCAGAAAGCTGACAGGAAAAAAAGATGGACGCCAGGAGCGCGTGCAGTTTGACAAGATCACTGCCCGTGTGTCGAGGCTTTGTTATGGCCTCGACACTGAGCACGTTGATCCTGTTGCCATCACCCAGAAAGTCATCTCCGGTGTCTACGGTGGTGTGACCACCATTCAGCTCGACGATCTTGTACGCGACTTTGCACGCTCAATTGACTCTACACGATATCTAACCTTCTCTAGGCTGCCGAAACTGCGGCGTACATGACTGTCACCCACCCCGACTACGCTATCCTCGCGGCTCGCATTGCCGTGTCCAACCTCCACAAACAGACAAAGAAGCAATGGTCTTCTGTTGTCGCTGACCTCTATCACTACGTCAACCCCAAGAACGACACGCCTTCGCCCATGATATCGAAAGAAACATACGACTGCGTCATGCGTCACAGGGAGGAACTCGACTCCGCCATCGTCTACGACCGTGATTTCAACTACCAGTACTTTGGTTTCAAAACTCTCGAGCGTTCATACCTCCTCAAGCTCAACGGCAAGATCGTTGAGCGTCCCCAGCACATGATCATGCGTGTGGCCGTCGGCATCTGGGGTGACAACATTGAGCGTGTCATCGAGACATACAATCTCATGTCCAACAAATCATTTACCCACGCCTCCCCTACCCTCTTCAATGCCGGCACTCCTCAAGCACAACTGTCGTCCTGCTTCCTTGTTGATATCAAGGACGACAGCATTGATGGTATCTACGACACTCTCAAGACTTGTGCCATGATCTCCAAGACTGCTGGTGGTATCGGTCTGAACGTCCACCGCATTCGTGCTACTGGCTCTTATATTGCTGGTACCAACGGAACCTCGAACGGTATTGTTCCCATGCTCCGTGTTTTCAACAACACCGCCCGCTACGTTGACCAGGGCGGAAACAAGCGTCCTGGTGCCTTCGCCATCTACCTGGAGCCGTGGCACGCCGATGTTTTCGAGTTTCTCGATCTCCGAAAGAACCACGGCAAGGAGGAGGTCCGTGCCCGTGATCTCTTCTTGGCTCTCTGGATCCCCGATCTCTTCATGAAGCGTGTTGAAAAGAACGGCGACTGGACTCTCATGTGCCCCAACGAGTGCCCAGGCCTGGCTGACTGCTACGGCGAGGAGTTTGAGGCCCTGTACGAGAAGTATGAGCGGGAGGGCAAGGGCCGCAAGACCATGCGTGCCCAGAAGCTCTGGTACTCGATCCTCGAGGCCCAGACTGAGACTGGCAACCCTTTCATGCTCTACAAGGATGCTTGCAACCGCAAGAGCAACCAAAAGAACCTTGGTACCATCCGCAGCTCAAATCTCTGCACCGAGATTGTCGAGTACTCCGCACCCGATGAGGTTGCCGTCTGCAACTTGGCCTCTCTGGCCTTGCCTGCGTTCGTCGATTACACTGAGGGCTGCTACGACTTCAACAAGCTGCACGAGACCACCCGTGTCGTCGTTCGCAACTTGAACAAGATTATCGACGTCAACTACTACCCCGTCATCGAGGCCCGCAACAGCAATATGCGTCACCGTCCCATTGGTCTCGGTGTTCAGGGCCTGGCCGATGCTTTCCTTGCCTTGCGCATGCCTTTCGAGTCTCCGGAGGCCCGTCAGCTCAACAAGCAGATCTTCGAGACCATCTACCACGCTGCCGTGACAGAGTCTGTGGAGCTCGCTAAGGAACAAGGCCCTTACCCTACCTTCAAGGGCTCGCCTGCCTCGGAGGGTATCCTTCAGTTCGACATGTGGAATGTCACGCCCTCTGATCTCTGGGAGTGGGACTCTCTCAAGGAGCAGGTCAAGGAACACGGTGTGCGCAACTCGCTTCTTGTCGCCCCCATGCCAACCGCCAGTACCTCCCAGATCCTGGGCAACAATGAGTGCTTTGAGCCGTACACTTCCAACATCTACTCACGCCGTGTCCTGGCTGGTGAGTTCCAGGTCGTGAACCCCTGGTTGTTGAAGGACCTCGTCGACATGAGTCTCTGGTCTGATGCCATGAAGAACCGCATCATTGCCGAGAACGGTTCTATCCAGAACATCCCCAATATTCCCGATGACATCAAGCAGCTCTACAAGACCGTTTGGGAAATCTCCCAGCGCACTGTCGTCCAGATGGCTGCCGACCGTGGTGCCTTCATCGATCAGTCGCAATCGCTCAACATCCACATGAAGGATCCCACCATGGGTAAGATCACTAGCATGCATTTTGCAGGATGGAAGCTCGGTCTCAAGACTGGCATGTACTATCTGCGTACGCAGGCTGCCGCGGCACCCATTCAGTTCACAGTCGATCAGGCGGCACTGAAGGTTGATGACACCAACGTCGCCCGGGACCGCCCCATGAAGAAGCGTGCCCCTCCCTCTGGATCTAGCTTCATGTCCTCGGTGTCAGCTGTTCCTCGTGCTAGCATTTCTAAGGAAGGCTCTGCCAATGGCTTGACCGCTTCAAATGGGATCCCTACGCCGAGCACAACGCCGCCGCCCGCTCTGGGTGCCGCCACCACATCGCGTGTTGCTGCGTCGCCCAACAAGTCTGCTGCTATGAAGGCAGACGTTGCTGAGGGTGACAGTCCACGCGCGCTGCCCACCGAACCTGTCGAGAAGGTTGAGGATGAGGAGCTGCGAGACCCCCAAGCAAAGAGCAACCAAGACGAGGATAAGACCGGCGACAATGAGGACCGCGAGCGAGATATCTACTCTGACGCCGCTCTGGCCTGTAAGTCTCAAAGGCGTTCAATATCAAGATGAGTACTAACATTGCGACAGGTAGCATTGAGAATCCTGAGTCATGCGTGATGTGCAGTGGTTGAGGCAGTCGCTGCTTCCGCTGTTTTCAGGTTGGCTAGTGCATATGTAATGGATGATGAAATGTGAACGACGGGATGGCAACTGGACTTTTATTAGGAAGGGCAAACCGAAGCGAAATTGCCCTTTGTATTTCTTATGTACGTGATTTCGACGTGATACCGATCGAGCGCAGTCAGCACAGGTCAACTGCACAGGATCATCGGTGCTTGGAATTGTTGATGAAATTCAAGGTCGTTTGGGTATAGGACACAGGGATACTTCGTCGCGTCAACTATCTTTTCAGTTATCAACGCCCCAGGAGCAGTGAACAAGCGACATCCTTTCCGTCGTACTTATGTGACTGTCCCTTAGAGACGATGTTCATTAGAAACTCTTCCACCTTCTCCCTCGTTCTCAACAACAGCAGATCGAATCCAATGGCCAGGCGCAGCAGCCACGGTCCGTGCAAGACCATTAGGTAACCCTAATTATGAAGCTCGGGAGCACTGTTTCCCGGATCATACAGAAACATCCGGGGGCACATGTTTACCTCCAATTTATGTCGTATGTGTCACATGCGAATGATCTTGTCCCGTTGAACAAGACCTTTCGTTTAACTGAATGCCATGTACCAATCTCGTTAGCCTTCTTGTCGATGGCGACGAGAGTAGTCATAATAGGCGGCTTGCCACTGCCGACATTGGAAATAAGAAGAATGGGGTACAGCGTGACTGAGACATGCTTGATGATACGAGGGTGATAGGTCGTACGAAGTATCCGCACTATGAGTACAAATGGAACATTCGCCGGTCTGGTGGTGCCACGCTAGGCGTGGCGCACCATCGGGAAGAGACCAGACTCGAACGGAAGTGTCGACTAGTAAAGGAAGGCTTCAAAAAGCCCGTGATAGAAACGCCAGGACCGTTGGCCATGTCTGCCCAGCCTTGGGCTCCTTAACGTTAGGGGCCAGCGAGTGCTTTGTTGGTATTCCCCGACACCACAACACTGTCTCGATTAGGACGGTCAAGGTTACGCATGGTACGGACAGTGTGTCCGATCCTCGCTGGCATGTCGCAAGTGCGAGCGGGTGGCCGATGACGACAGCTACACGACGACACGCAGGAAACGTCTTGTGCGTCAGCCGTCGTCAACGCCACGAGCAACAATCCCCAATGTCCGCACCGGCTTGGAGGAACTGTGGACTACGAACCGTGGCCTTCCTCAATGTCGCTAGTGCCAGTAGGACCGGAGCGGTCTGAGGCCACGGGGAGCTTGACTGGATGATTGCAACCTCGCAGCAAAAGCAAAGTAGAGCATCTAGATCGTGACTCGGCCGCCGTGGCCTACGCGAGGCCACTGCATCACTGCGGAGTGACACTTGGCCCAATCATGCGTCGATGCTAGGGGTAACACCCGCCACACGTAGATTACTCCAGCAGGGGAAGAGCGGATTTTAGCAGATCTTGGCCGGTGCTCAGGGGTACGTGTTTGCTGCAGCAATTCAGCTCCTTCTCACTAGCAGGAAAATACAAGTGCTTGGAAGCTTGGAGCTGGCTCGACACTCGAGCTGACGTTCGACTTCGAGGTCGACTAGACCATGAGGAAATATGCAGAACGACGTGCTGGTGGGGCGCTTCTTCGACCTGCTTTGTACTAATCTAGCAACAGAGGGGTTGATATTGAATGAAAGACCTGTGAAGCCGGTTGTTGAACTTGATGATGGCCTTGCATTCAGCCCCCGCCACGCCAAGATTCTTCCAGCTGGGCAGCAAGGCAGGGGTAAAGCTTGCTCAAGCTAAGCTACGGAGGACCGGTACTCCGTAGTGACGATTGAATCATCCTCTCTTCGAAGCAAGAAAGCCGGCGTTCATAGCCCACAAAACGTTGAGTACCCCCGATGGTAGCTGAAATTGGGAGCCTGCAAGTTGGAAGCCTGCCTTCACGGGCCGGCGGCGTGGATGAAAAGTTTTAGTGAACTTCGCCGATGCGGTGTGTAGTTGCTAGGCCAGCTTGCCGGGCAGCTATCGCAGTAGCGTGAGGCTCAAGCCAGGCAGCCTAATCTAGCCTCGCAAGTTTTCATTGGTCAATGGGCCAGCCCAAGCAGCTAATGAGCTGGCGATCTCAGCTTAATCTGTGTCCGACGTAATACAATCTAAGACATTCTGAACAGTCAACCGTTGCTGTACAGATTGTAATAAGATGAGAGAGCTGATGTGGTTGAGTAATTGTGCCCAAACAAGATAGTGCCGCGACTGACACAAATTACATTAGATTATTCGGAATTGAACCAGGTTCGAATGAAGGTTGTGAGCGTCGGCTGGCTACGTCGCTACGATGTGCTCTACATGTGTTTTGCGCGTATTGCGCCGAGCATTGGGCCCGCTATTTGTCGATCCCTTGCTCAACAGGCTGGGCTGGGAGATGCGGGTCGCCCGCGTTTCGATTTCCGTTTCTGAGCGTCCGAGTCGATAAACATTGATCAGACTTTCCGGTTGGAGGTTATTGAATCTTACCGGGAAAGTTCGCTCGTTCATCCGCATAAGCAGGTTTTAGACGGTAGCCACCAAAGAAGAGCGGCATGAATGCCAGGCCCATTGCGGGAGCCCAGATGACGTTCAACGTCATTCAGGCTTTTGATCTTGTGGACGGTAATAACCTTGCATGGTACGTACATGAGCCAAGTTCGCCTACGGATCGGCACCGAACACCCAGCAAAACACCGCATCTGGCTAGTACTACGTAGTTGCAGCGTAAGCTGATCGGGTGCTGTCTGGAGTAGCCGCGCCAAGACCACTGAATCAGAGCGATCGTGGAGGGGAGGTGGAAGGACGCGCAAAGGCAGGGGTGGCTGGCCCTGTTGCGGGTACCAGCCAAGCAGTCTAAGCCGCCGCAAACTTGGAAGTCAACACAAAGTGACGACAGCCCTCTATGCGGTGGCAGGAGTTGCTGCATCAACAGATGGCGAGAGGAGAGGGATAGCCTACGTGTAGGTAGGTACCTAGTGACGAAGCCTGCAGAAGCCGTTCCTGCCTTCAGGTACCCGCACATTCAGACCGCCCATCGTCGCTTAAAGCCCACCCTCCTCCATCTCGTCTCAAGTCTGCTCCCTTCTTTCACCACTTTCACGTCCACATCTCCAGCGCAAATCAACAAGCAGTAATCGCTTCCAAAGTCTAGCCTCGTCTTCGACAAGCCCAATTCACCGAATAGATTCGACTCTTTTGGTAAGTTCAGCCACTCAACCTGGAGCCACTCTCCCTCAACATTGAGCAACCTACCCACCCCATTGTGTTTGTCTATGCCAGCTTGGCCGATCGCCTTCGTGGTGAGAGACTGCCATCAAGCGAATCGACAACCTTCAGGCGATAGGATGTTACACAATTTCCGCCTTGTCCTCTCAAACGTCGTCTCCCGCTCGATTTCACCGCCCGTTGGCGTCTCACAGCTCCTCGGTCTGCATCGCACCATCACCTTCGCATATCGTCACTCGGGATGTGGGAAATTCGCCTGGCGTGGACTGTCCAGACCTCGGATCAGCTCATTTGATCTGGACTCCTGATCCTGGGCTCGAATCTATGAGGGCTATTGGCCCTGATTCACCGCTTTCACTTCTGCCTCGAGCAGACACCAGTTATCCTCTCGTTTTCCACACTAAATCCTCACATTTCACTGCATCAACCGCTGCCACTCTATTCCCTACACAATCAAACTAACGCACCTCTCAGACAACTCAAACCGTCAACATGAAGACCGCTGCTTTCGCCCTCTCTGCGTTGGTCGCCGCTGTGGCCGCCCAGGATTTCTCTGATCTGACCAGCTGCGCTGTATGTACCCTCGTAGACGATGGTACTGGTACAAAACACTGACAGTTTGCAGGCCGAGTGTGGCCGCAGCATGCTCGACGCCTCCAAGGCTCGCGAGCTTGGCTGTGAGGATACCGACCTCCTGTGCTTGTGCCAGAACCCCGACTTCACCTACGGTCTACGTGACTGCGCTCGCGAGGCTTGCTCTGGTGATGACCAGGAAGCCCTGGTCAGTGCTGGCCTGCAGGTGTGCGCCGAGGTCGGCGTTGGGATCACTACCGGCTCCGTAAGTTCATCTCACACCCAGGGCATTGAGACCCGTACTGACAACTTCAAAGGAGGGCAACCCTACCATCACCGCCACTTCTACCGATGACGCCCTTGTCACCACCATCACCTCTGATGGTAGCGCCTGGACTACCTCCACCATGGAGCCCAGCAACGTGGTTGGCTCGGTCACCTCCGCTTTGGGTGACATTACTTCTTCTGCTGGCGACGCCGCCAGTTCTGTCAGTGACGCCGCCACCTCTGCTATGGGATCCGCCAGCGACGCCGTCACCTCTGCCCTGGGTGATGCCAGCGACGCCGTCACCTCTGCTCTCGCCTCTGCCAGTGATGCTGCCAGCTCTGTCAGTGACGCCGTCTCCTCTGCTATGGAATCCGCCAGCGACGCCGCATCTTCTGCTGCCGAGTCTGCCGACCCATCCGAGACTGATGGCGGTAACGAGGATGGCGATAACGAAGATGACAACAACGAGGACGGTGGCGATAACGAGGATGCTGTACGTACTGCCACTCCGAGTAACGATTTGTGCTAACGAATTCCAAGGCTATGCCTATGCGCACTGCCGCCCCTGCTGCCATCCTTGGCGCTGCTGGTCTGGCTATCCTGATGCTGTAAACGCAGCAGGCGCAGAACCACAAGCCTTTTTACGTTCATGTTGCACGCTTTTTAACACATAATACCCCCTGGACCTCTCGGCATGACGACTTGTCCTTGACACAATTTACCCATGACGTGTTCACCGTGAACAGGTCGCTGAATAGTTGTCGGGTGAGGACTTGAGTCTGAGGAAGGTTGGCGTTGGTGGAAATGAGAAATCAAATCGCTTTGTTTAACGGCCAGTCACGAATTGCACGACATAGGGCCTCAGATTAATGGAGGCTGTATGGAGAAGTCATGAGATGTGAGACTGCAATGGCGATATAGCACAAGCGCAAGTTCACGACGGTCGACTTATTGGTTGAGCGCGTGTTTTGCCCGGTGCGGAGTGATATGCGCAGGAGATTCCGAAACTTACGATGAAATATGCGCGGGTGCGAAGGCATCAAGGGGGAGTAATTTTCTAGCTCTCCATCGGGAGAATCCTAATACATAATTTTTTGGGCACCACAATGTTTGCTAGTGAGATGACTTGAGACTGGTGTTTTGTCTGTCTATAGCAGTCAATCAGACTGAGTGCAACATTTCTAATGTGAGGTTGCGTTGTGAGGAAACTCACTTCATCTGTCCTACACTTCGACGAAAGTTAATTACCATCTTTTATGCTGAGGCCGAACGTATCTATCCATGTGCAAATACTTCAATTTCATTTAATCTTTTCCGACTAGTGAACCATGGATTTCCCAATCTCACTCTCCCATCCCTCCGCGCGCTCAAACCCATTCTTATAGGTTTGGAAATCCATGAGCGCCTGATACACGTCATCCTTTGTCGTCAGCACGAATGGTCCATATTGCACGACAGGCTGATCGAGTGGGGTGCCAGCAACAATGACCAGACGCGAAGATTTGGACGCATTCGGATCAGCCTCGATGTGGACGACGTCACCCTCCTGCTCAAAGACCACGTTGTTGTACTGTCCGACCTTTTTGAGGGTGTCGCCGTCTCCAAAGTAGACATCACCCTCGAGGATGTACGAGAATGCGTTCCACGTTTGCGGAAGAGGCTGTGTGACCTTGGCACCGGGCCGCAGCTCAATGTCGAGGATCCATACGGGGGTGTAGGCAAGATCCTTGACCGAGTCGACGCCGTGACTCTGTCCAGAGATGATCTTGATGGTGGCCTTGCCGTCATCTACATCTACCTGTGGAATCTCGCTGGCCTTGAGGTCACGGTACCGCGGCTCGCATTGCTTCAGGTTCTCGGGTAGATCAACCCAGAGCTGAAGGCCGACGTTGGCGGAGCCATCGGAGTTCTGGCGTGGCATTTCAGCGTGGACTATGCCACGGCCGGCGGTCATGAATTGCAGGTCTCCAGACTCAATGGTGCCCTTGTTACCGGCAAAATCTTCGTGATCCACGGCTCCACTAATGAGGTATGTGATTGTCTCTTGGCCACGATGAGGGCTGTTTGTGTCAGCTTCTGCTCGATTCATACAAGACAGGACCGGGCAGAATAGCAGGCAGGATAGAAACTTACTGGTCGGGAAATCCGGCACCGGGCTTTATGCTAAAATGGTCCAGCATCAGAAAAGGGCTGAAGTTGCGCAAATTAGGCGTGCCGATGGAGCGGCGGACGCGGGCACCCGCGCCCTCATCCTGCTCAACGGCGAGGAAGTTCTTCTTGATGGCGCGTGGTACAGACATGTCGGTGGCCCAGAGATGATGGTCTGCCTGAGGTATTACAGATGCGACCTCTGTTGTGAGGAACTTGCTAGTGATGTCGATGAGGGGCTGCTTGAAGTAGATGGCTAGTGCGCTGATGAGGAGTGCTGTGTAAAAGTAGAACTTCATCTGATCGAGTGAAGCAATGCCAGTGTTATATGCTTATTCTGGGCGTCTGAATGGAATGGTGTAGATGCTGCGAGGAAGAGCGATAGTTGTATTTACTTAATCAGACTGTATGTAGGGGTCATTGGTCATGCTAACTAAGAAGTACTGCGTACGTATTGAAGCAAAAGTGGCCGGAATGGCGATCGAATGAAGCCTTACAAAGGTTTACATCAGCAGTGGGGCTATCGATGTCTGCATTGTGACCAATTAGCAGTAAACATCAGAAATGGCTGATTATTAAGGATGCGGTCATCTCTCGCGGACACTGTTATTGCGGAGCCTACTGAGTAAACGCGACCATCATCGTCGACATACGTGAAAATTGACTTGGATCAGAATTCAACATAGGTAAGAAGTTTATTAGACCGGGAAAAAGCACATCTTATGCTGATGCAAACACGACTGCATTTTACACTAACACCACGAATCTCCAGCTTCAGCTCACACGCGGAAGAACATGTGGATTAACGCCGTAAACAATACGCCGAGTCCGTTAATGGCATCTTTGTCTAGACAGTTATAGGAACGCTCCATTCATCATCTTCGCGATTCTCCTCACAGTTTTCGATGGCGTGACTGCGCTGGCCGGCGAGATCAACGCCACCAGCCAAAGTCTTTTCCAGCCAATTACTGGTTCACCTTGTGGCTGTTGGCAGCCTCGCTGGCCTGCTCCTTCTTTTGCGACAGGAACTTGCTCAACCAACCCAGCGTCTCGTTGCTCACGACAAAGGCCGTGAGGACAGCGGCCTTGCCGTACCCAACTAGCCTACTACCATCACCATTCTTCTTCACCTCGGACGAGTAAACGCTGTATACGTGGTCGCGGCCCTCGGTGGCCTTGTTGACAGGGAACCAGACAAGGCTCTTGGTGTCGGCGTAGAGCTCGCCGGTGGGCTTCTTGACAACGGGGAAGCGCTCGTCGAGACGGGCGAGGGTCTTGTCGCCGAGTTCGTCGGCACGCGAGACGTACGGGCTCACGTACTGGTAGGGCTTGGTGATATAGGGGAAGATGTTCGAGGCGATGGTCTTGTAGGCTGAATCGGTGATGGCAATGGAGCGCTGTCCGAGCTCGTGGGACTTGAATGTGTGAACGCCGTCGCTGATGACGGGGTAGTCGAGAAGATGCTGCTGCCGCATTAGCTCCCCTCTGTGCAGGAGGTATCAGATCTTGCTTACCTGGATGAAGGCTGACTGCTGGGTATGGTTGGGCATGTCGCCGTTGACGTGGGAAGCCATGATAACAGCTGGACTTGTGCGCGTCTGAGGATGGTAGCGTAGGTGTTAGGTTCGCAACGAGGTCGGATCAAGGGTGTCGTTCCACAATGGATTGAATATTAGGTATGAGAGTTGGAAGGTAGGAAGAGGGGAGAAACAGGCGGGATCGAAATATGAAGCTGAAGAGGAAGGAAGTACAGAGCTGAGGAGGACGGACGGCACGGGAAGCCACGCTGGGCGGCCATACCACTTTTAACAGAGACAAACAGGATTTACATATGACTCCAAGCGACCTGACGAGCCTTTGCGCGACCACGTACGTGCCTGAACCCAAGAAGCATGTGCGCGGTGCGCCAGCGTACAACGGCGCTGCTCGACTGATAACGCAACGCTCTCACTGCATCTGTCCCGGAAACAGCGGGCATGATTGGGTGAATGTAGGTCCACCAGCCACAAGCTTCACGCTGCAATCCAAAGTGGTTGCGTCTGACATGTGAAAGCCTCCCCTCTCTTCATTGCCCCCTGTCAGTTCTTCGGAAGGGAAGGTACATGTACCTCAACGTCAACGGTTAGGCACGATGCCCAGAAGCCAGGGTTCAATGGGATCGCCAGCTCCTGCATTGCGGCTCCGAAAGCTCCAGGTCAGGCACGACTACTGATGAAACATCTTGCGATCGCCATTGGATTGGTGCTGTCATCATCAGCCCTCGTTCGAACTGCTGGAAAGTGACCACGTGAAGCTAGGCGACCAGATCTGCTTTTAGGTTGCGTGCCTCTGTATCTGTGGCTGTCGAGGATGTGGTTACCTGCGCGTGCGCGTACCTTGTGTCCCTTATCTCATGGCACCGGGAATCCGCTCACGGTCTCACAAGCGAAAGAAGGTGATGGTTGCAGGCGCTGATATGCTGCAACGGTGCCCTGCAGGCGCTAATCAGGGCCAAGGTACATGTACTACTTGTGTCTGCCATCGATCCCGATTGCCATGTTGGGTGTTTTAGTCGCATTGCCATCCCAGACGCTGGCCATCACGCACGGCTTAGGCCAGTGGTCGGTAAGACACTCCGATGTCGTTTCTTGCAGAGCCATTGCGACTGCCGCGGCTGGATCACATTCTTATCAGCACCGCCGATTTACACCTCGGAAGCCAAGCATGAGATTTGATCAATCTTTTGGCATGCGTCGCAACTATGCCCAAGGGTTCGGTTGCCGACGAAAAAAAGGGCGAGGACTGGACTCCATTCCGCTAGCTACCCGGGCCTTTAATAGAGTGGGTCGATCGCATCCCTGCTGCAGCCACATTTCACATGCCAATACGTCGCACAACTGGCAACCTGGGAAAAGAACTGTCACGACCGTCAACCACCAGCAGGACTTTTCGCCCCCTCCGCCAAGGAGAGTAGTGCAATCGGCGAATGTGTCTCCAATCATACCAGCATGCCGCGCAGCTTGCCGGTTTGATTTGTTGAGGCCTCACCGGTTGTGTCAATATCCCATGCGTTGCGTTCCTTGTTCTGCATTGCAGACGACTAATAATAACTGATTACCACCCTTTCCATGGCATCCATGTTTCGCGCACGATGTCATCGCCATCCACGACGAAATACACAAAGAACGCCGCTGCCGTGATGCACACGTGATTGCACCACACCATGGCCCTTTCGCCTACCGAGAACTCCTCCTCTATGTTTTTCGCCTCTCTCTCGCCGATCCAGCCTAGGATGCCGTGTTCCTGCGACATGCGCACCACGCCCCATGTCTCTTCTTTACCAACCACGCGTCCGAATCCTGAAAACCCAGGACTCGTCTCTCGAGAGAGCGATGTCACTCCGGCGTTGAGGAGCGCCTCATTGCGCGCGCCCGGGTAGACGCTGACGACGTCGGCCAGGACACGCGCGGCCTGGTCTTGCATGGAGATGACGCCGGTAGAGACCTGCTGAAGGTCGTTGCAGGGAAAGTTGCCCGCATGCAGCTCCAGCTTTATGTTGCCGGGAGCATCAGCCCGAAGAGACTTGACAACGTGGGCCGTGGGTGTGGCCCCGACGGAGGCGACGAGGTGACGGTCGCTGGGTAACAGCTTCGCCGCGGATATGACACTGTCCCATTCTATTCGCAGGGTCTCTTCCGCCTCTGCGCGCGTCCGACCCGCGTAGGAGTGGTTAGCGTGGCAGTAGAACCCATAGATGTTGACGGCCGGCGAAGCTTCTGCAGCACGCACGAGCGCGTGAAGAGTGTCGCTCTGAGGAGCCACCCCTGCGCGATGGGAACCGACATCAAGCTTGATAAAGACATCCCATGGCTGGCTCGAAGAAGAGTGCTTTTCCAGTTTCGAAAGCTGGGACACGTGATCGACCAGGAGCAATATCCGAAGTGAGGAGCGGAGAGCTGTGAGCTGGGGAAGGATGCTGGGATACACGGGGAGGCCGTAGAGACACTGGGCGAATCAGCTAATCTCGGCACAGATTACGACAATAGACACGGCGGCCATACCTCGTCGAGGATACCCTCGGCCGCAAGGGGAAGCGAGCCCTTGATCTCGGGGATGGTGGATGCGACGATGGAACGATACTTCCCATTGGCAAGCATCATCCTAGTGAGTTCGAGAGACTGCCTTTTGTTCAGCGTATGGCGCCGACGGGCGGATCTCTCGGTGCGCGAACCTTGAGCGTCTTCACATGCGGCCTGAAGCCGAGTCCCATCTTCTCGACATCATCGTGCAGCCTCCCGATGTTCTTCTTCATCACCGGTAGACTGAGGACCAATGCAGGCGAGGGCAGCTCGGAGGCTGGGCGGCCAATGTAGGTCTTGTGGTGCTCCAGTGCGTGATCCATGCTGGCTGCTGCTCCGGGATTGTGAATGGTGCTGAGCAGAATGTGCCAACAGCGGATGAATTACTCAATGACGAAAGGGACGAGAGAATCATAGGTCCCTAGGCAGCGCAGCGCGATCGGGGGGGGGGGGGGGGGGGGCAGGGCCGGGAAAAGCTCCGCGACGAATGTTCTCCGAGGGGGAATATCGTATCTGAGGGGCACCAGGGTCCCGCGGAGGGTCCCTCTGGTGTGTGAGAGGGAGCTTGGTCTGTGTGAGCTTCGGCAGCTACAATTGCGATCCGAGATGTTCAAACGCGATGACAGTGCATCTGGCTGGAAACCGAACGATTGGTAGCGCATTGTCCGCTGACTTCTGCTCTTCACACCGCCGCTATGTTCTTCCGTCGCTGTAGACGCAGATATGTTGACGCACGTTGTAATTTGCATCCCAGACAGCATTCACACAAGGTCACACGGACGCTATTCAAAGTGCCTCGATACTCTTCGACCGCATTGCCCCCTTGACTGATACCGTAGTACGCAGGATAATAGAGCTCAGGAGTCTTGGGTACATACGGGAAGCCGTGATGGTTGACTTGTCGGACTGATCGTCCGTATCGGCCCCACCACTCCGCGCACCAGCGCCACAATTGCCACCAGTTGTCCCTCACCCCGATAACGGTGCATCTTCACGAGTAATCACAATTAACAACGTCACATAATATCTTCCACCTCACCAACCTTTCCAACATGCGTAAATTCCGTCTTGCCGTTCTCGAATGCGACACGCCCATTGAGCCTGTCGTGGAGAAACTCGGCACCTACGCCAAGATATTTGGCACCTTTGTCCGACGGGGCCTAGAGGGGTACATTGAAGATGGAGGCGCCATGGGCGTTGACTTGGAGGTGACGAGCCACCAGATGGTGGATATGGAGGAGCTTCCCAACTTCAAGGAGGTGGACTGTCTCATGTTGACAGGCAGTAGTGAGTCGCAAGCATCACTGCAACCAACGGACGGAAGGGAACTGACGAGATGACAAGAGCACAACGCATTTGAGGACCATCCATGGATCACAAGGCTGGTGGACTATTGTCGTCTGGCGTACGAAACGACGGACATCCCACTGGTTGGCATCTGCTTTGGACACCAGATCATCGCCAGGGCCTTGGGTGCCAAGGTCCAGCGCAACGCTGGTGTGTGGGAGGTGGCAGTTGATCAGGTCGACCTGACCCCCGAGGGGCAGAAGCTCTTTCACTCGGACAAGCTGGTGAGTCCTGCGTCCATGTTCAGAATGAGTAGTTCTCGAGACTGACGATTCCGGCCAGTTCCTTCACCAGATGCATCAAGACATAGTCGCCACACTGCCCGAGGGCAGTGTCCTGCTGGGCAAAAGTCCCAAGTGCGAGATCCAGGGGTTCTACATTCCCAAGCGGGTGCTCACGCTACAAGCGCATCCCGAGTTCTCAGAGTTCATCATGGATCAGGTCATGCGCAGGCGGTTCGAGCAGAAGGTCTTCACGCCAGACGTGTATGAGTCGGGGATTAGCAGGGCATCCAAGGAGCACGATGGTCTGAAGGTGTCCAAGGTCATTTGGAAGTTCCTGCTGGAGGATTTGTAGACTTGGAGAGCGAGCGGGCACCATGTTGGCTGGGAGCATATCGCAACGCAGCTATCTGCGCTGGAAACAGACATGTTTCGTTGACTTCTGGCACACGATGGCGACCCCTAAGCAATGAATATTGCCGCCGCTTAACTGCATATTGCTGCGATGTCCACTCGCTGCAATCAAAAGTGGAGTTTTCAACGGCGACAGGTAATAAAGCAGGTCCATCTCACTGCTCAGTGCTCCGTTTGGCGGCCGACGCTATACAAGGGCGATAGAATACGAGGCATGGACGATTGCGAAGATCTGCATTGTACGAAAATATAGGCAATCTTGAAGACCACTCACTTCGTGTTGTTCCGAGTTCTTAACCCGCTGGTGGAAGTGGCCTGTTGGTTGGAGAAGTCCAAGCTGTCTCCGGAAAACGCGGTAGTCCGAATGAAGCAGTCTCGGATTCAGACTCGACTGCGGACTGTACTCCGTAGGACTGTCCACCAATCACTTTAATTACCACGGTGGCTAGGGTTGTGCTTGTGGTCACAGACTAATCCGGCACCACGGGAGCAATACGATAGTAATAAATTGCCTACCTTACGCGCTGATACCACGATG
The DNA here is from genome assembly GCF_022114955.1 of Emericellopsis cladophorae. Classification (NCBI taxonomy): domain Eukaryota; kingdom Fungi; phylum Ascomycota; class Sordariomycetes; order Hypocreales; family Bionectriaceae; genus Emericellopsis; species Emericellopsis cladophorae. Next base: position 54,269 of record NW_026250966.1, on the reverse strand, counting down.
TACGGAGTAACAGTTGTCTCCATGAAGAGTACGTACCTACCAGATACTGGGAAACAGCGACCGAAGGCTGCTGTGGCTTGTCTCAGTGAGCTGTGCACTGTTCGCCTGAAGCCTGCAGCTCCAGTGATGGCACCTCCCTCCGAACGGTAATATTCCGTCGCGTGAGGCCTCAATCGCGTTGCTGAATACTTACTAATGAGCGAAGCCTTCATTGCTTTCCCATGATCGATCTATTAAATAAAGAGACGACCCACACATCGTATTTATGCAGCCTGTCAAAGTTGAAGCATACCCATGCGGTCCATTCATTATCTGCGCTGCACATCAGATACTAATAAAGGCCGCTTGAAACCTCGAACATGCGAATCCCCACATCGTCACTGGGCCGCTATGGCATGTCGCTGGCCCAGACAGTGAGCCGATGCGGGTTTCACTATCCGTAGACTGTACGAGACATCAAATAAGTGCGACATGTCAAGGAAGGACATGCGACTACAAAGGTTATGAAATTTTGATAAATACCATGCTCGGTTGAGTATCAGTGCCGCAGCAGGATGCGCCAAAGCCAATTGATGAGTGAGCGTACTGGCCAGTCAGCCGGGACCAAGCAGCCAACACACCGATCACCTTCGGAGGCTGGCAGCTGCCTACGCCCCACGTACTTGCCCTGAACTCACCTCCCATCACAGGGCAAGGTACGGATAATCATGAGTGGAACAGCCTGCCAAACCCCTAAGCTGAGCTAGCTAAGCGCTGCGGAGGATACATTCGCCAGCGACAATTCACTGAGGTATGGGCCGTGTGCACTGGCCCTGTGCACCACGTCACGAATTGAATATCTCCAGTCCCGTCTTCTCATCATTTCGTTGCCTCGCTCGGTTGGTGAGCCATAAACTGAGCTGCTCACTTGCACCTTTGCTGGTCTCTATTGATCTAAGGTAATTAGACTTTGCGTCTTTGCGGAGGCATGATTTCGTTCCGAAACAGTGATCTTCACCTCAACTTGTCCTTGTCTGTCGACTGCGCTCAATCAGCGAGCCTCCGATTGCCTGCTTATTGGATCCACGTACATCCGACCAGCTGGCCAGGATTGATCCTGCCTGCATCTCCCGGGCCCTCCAGACGAATTAACGCCTCGTGACGGTCTCGACTCTCATCCCCGTTCGTCCCTGGCGGCCTCTGGAAAAATATCACCAAGCACTCAGCAGTGTAAAGCCTGTCAACGCCAAACACCCAAACAACGTCACCTATCACTGTTGGCGGAAGTGCTGCCTGGCCGTTTCGACCTGAACCCGGTCGCCCCCTGCGGCGCCCACGTTCCGCGTGCCTGCGTCTCAAGACGCTCGTTTCTTCCGCGCAACTATCAGATTTCTAGACCAGCAATTGATACGACTTGCGACCCCCAGACAGCGCGCCCTCTACGCAATTTACATCGAACCGAACCGAGCAGTGCCTGCCTTTTCGGCAGCGGGACGACCGACGAAGCTTAGCCCGCACCTGCGCGACGAGCACCAGTCAGGCCGCCTCTACTGCTCTGTTGTCGCGCTGTCCGCCGGTGCTGCTCTAATATGCCCTTCGCCACAGACCCAAACATGTGGTAGAGAAGAATGTGTATGTCAACGCTCCTCATCCTCCTTGTCTGGTGCGTGGCCGCATCGCTGGACGGCGACGCGCCCATAGTAAAAGCCAAGGAGGTCCAAACCCTTTTACCCCAGGCTTGGCGACCGGCAACTGACGTCTCACAGCGCTCTCTGAGATTCGCAATGTTGTGTATGGTTCCCAAAGCTCGCTGCGCAGCGAGTGTTACTGACGCTGTCGCAGACTCCTCTTTAGCAACCCAGTATGGGCTGGTGCCAGCACGGTCCCCACGACCATCATCCGCAACATCACCGCCCTATCGAGCCAGGTAGCATACGAGCAGCGCATCAACAACAACATCACGACCTTGACGACGACCAACGCGGACACCCTCGACGGGCTGATACAAGGCCTCCTCTACGTTCCCGACATTTCAGGCAATGCTGCCTGCGACAAGCTTCAATATGATTTCATCCCTCCCAACGTCACCAGACGAAGTGACCTTCCCCCGACAAACTACAAACTCATCGCGCTCGCGCCATGGTTCAACATGGACTGTACACACGCCTACCTTTCAGCTGCGCGCCTTGACCAGGTTCGCGGCTTTGTCTTCTACAAATCAAATAACTCGACGAACAAACCGCAAGACGTTGACTCGCCAGTATGGAGTCTCGACGACAACGGTCAATGGAAGACGTTGAACCAGTTCCCGGTATTTGCTGTTCCTGGCCTCCAAGGCCAGGAAATGATGAAGCAGCTGAGTTTGTACTCGGGAAGTGTCAGCGAGATTCCACACGGTGAAGAAATAACCGAACTATATGGACCGAATCCCCAAGATTACGTGCGCGTTTGGACCGAGCTGGAGATGGAAAACCCTTCCAATATGCTTGCACTTTGGACCTTTTTCCTGATAGCCATCGGATCGCTCCTGGTCATCATTGCAGCCGTATCATTGACGATGCACCTGATTCAAAGGCGGAGGCGAAAATCACTCAAGGTCCGGGTCGAGACGGGCGAGGTCGACTTGGAGGCCAGTGGAATCAAGCGCCTCACGGTACCGGCAAATCACGTCAAAATTTTTCCCTATTACACATACAACGCAGAGCCGGATATGCTGAGTAGCAGCGGCCCACCCACGCCCAGCACAGTGGGCGCGCCAGTCTCTAGCCGTTCCGTGCGGTCTTCGCGGTCGCGCAACAGCCGACGGCGAGCAGGGGACGCACACAGCATCGTCTCGGACATCAGACCGCCAGGCAGCATTAGAAGCAAGCGGTCCAGCTTGGCTGGCTCTGTCGACACGACTGCGACCAACTTCCAACCCAACTGCCACATTTGTCTTCTCAAGTACACCCATCGACAATCCGTTATCCAGGAGTTGCCGTGTGGACACATCTTTCACCCCCAGTGTATAGAGGAATATCTCACCCAGAACAGCTCGTTGTGTCCGCAGTGCAAACACTGCATGCTCCCCAGAGGGTACAGCCCAAAGATCACCAATGCCATGGTGCGCCGCGAACGCGCACTCCGAAGGCTACGCGGGCGAGTTGATCTTGAAGATCACATGGTCGACACGGGCGAGACGAAGATTCGCAGCTGGGCCGAGAAGCTGTTTGGTAGGTCGAAGAAGACGAACCAGATTCCAATGACGCCGGTCAAACGCGAAGACACTCCCTTGGAAGCTAATGCCGTGTCCACCTCCCCTGCACCTGACCGTGGCAATTCTGCTACAATTCTACCTTTGGAGGCCGCGACCATCCCTGAAGAATCTACAGGCGGTGGCGCAGATGATGGCCACCCAATGCAGCCGGCCCCAGCTGCCCGTTCATCGAGACCACGCAGGAAGAAGCCTCGAAAACTGAGCACGCTTCCGACGCAACCAGAGGATGCCGAGATGGGGCCTGTGGACAGTGGGCGCGACAGTCCGTCCTCGTTTGCGCGAGAGCGAATGCGTGCCATTGCCGCCAAGAACGCGCCATTTGATGATCCGGACGCACAGCGTCCAAAATGTATGTGACCTGCCTTTTTGTTTTTCTCGTCCCAGGCGCAGCACTAACAATGCCTAGGGCTACGCGCACTGGGTCATGTCTTCCCGGCGTTCTCATAGCGATGGCTGCATTCATTGTTTGTGTCTTCATAGCGGGCTAGGGTTCTTTGTTTAACCATCGACGGCAGGTGGGAAAAGACAGCATGGCATGGCAATGGCGTTATGGTGTGGATGGCTTTTAGTACAGGCCCGAGTAATGAGGTCCGGTCACGATACCCATGGCAGGCTGGCGTTTGCAGTGATGGGGAGGTTCTGACGAGTTCCATCTATCTATACTATATATGTTGCATCAAGAGGAGATGCCTCTTTACTTTCAGACCTCTGCCTTTAAGAACATTCTTCGTCAAGGATATTGATCGTGTAGATTCACATTAAAGGAGTGGTGTTCAATGGTGATTGATCATTACTTTTACCGTCGGCAGGTCTTTGTATTTCCTGCGCCAAGCTAGCATGCTCAGTCTCGTGCTTCGCATCATTTAGTTTCCATGTCCAGAGAAGAAGAATCAACGCCCGCCTAACGCCAGCTAGAGAATAACCAAAGAAACGCATCATGCAACACCCGTGCATCAAGCCCCGCGCGGAAACTGAGGCGCTCTAGTAGCCTCGATATACGGCTTATTCTTCTTGCGCCCGCCCCCCTCCTTCCTCATCTCGATAAAGTTATCCTTTGCGTCTCTGAACTGCTGACGCGCCCGCTGCAACCTGTCGACGCCGCCCTCGATCATGTCCAAGTGGACCTCGAGCGGCAACTGATTGTCAGTGCCCAACTGCAGGCCCGGCTTGCTGATTCTCTCCTGGAGGTCCTGCAGCTGGGCCTTGACGCCACGGAGATCGTTGAGGACGTCGGCCACGTAGTCCCTAGCTCCGCTGCGCTCGGCCTCCACCTCTGCCAGGAGATCCAGGTCGCGCATGTACTTCTGCTGCTCCTTGGTCAGGCGCAGGCTGGCAAGGAGATTCCAGACTGCGTTGCCGCCCTTTTTCGATTCAATCCTAGACTTGGATTGCTCCGTCAGACGGTGAATTTCGTGGAGGTTCATGTCTGCCTCTCTGAGGTAGTCTAGCACAATCTGCGCGATGCCAATTAGGTCATCGAGCGTGACGACAATGTCCTCGGCGTACTGGATGTACTGCAGCAGGATAGCCTCGTTGGTCCGCTCAGCCTGCGAGGGCACGAAAAGGGGAAAGACCCACATGGTGAACTTGCTCAGCACCGAGGGTTGATTCTCTGGCAAGGAAGGATCGAGTCGTGCGATGCGCCGCCTGGTATAGTTGTGCGTGGACAGTATGCTGTCCACGACACCGCCGGCGCGGACGTTGAAGGTGTGCAGCTCCGGGTTCACCTTTTGTCCCAGGGTGTGTATGTAGCTCCGAAACGCCTGCACAAACTCGGCGCGGTTCTCGAGATTGGAGACCTCGAGGACGACTGTCAGGTCCCGTAGAGCGTTCTCGGTCTGCGTCATCCTCCACGGCATGGGGTATGCGTTCATGGACTTTTGGAGGACGTTCTCTATGGTGTCGTGATGCTTGGCAAATTCAATGTACTCAAAGGCGGCGTCACCATCCTCTTGCACGCCGCAGAACGGGAGCGGGAGGAGTGATGCGCCTGGGATGTTGCAGATGGGCGCGAGGGTCCTCACGGCGGAGCGGGTCGCCACCGAGTGCAGAACCAGGACGCCAGCAACGCAGATGTAACCGGCGAGTAGCAGAGCAATGGGCTTTTGGACGTAGCTGCAGGCGAGGATGAAGGTGCGCATGGCCCAGAGGCTCATGTCTTGAAGAATGTCAAGGAAGGACTGCGCTCGTGGCCCGGCCATGTGAGTGTGACAATCAGAGTCATGGTCCCTGTATTGATTATCCTGGCTCCTGTTCACGTCACGTCGCCTGAGGCGAGGGATCGGGCTGCCACGTCTCCATCTCCCATTGCCATTGTCAACGTCCAGAGTGGGCATCCGGAGATCGTTGTCGGACATTCTCGCCGTCTTGCCGCTGTAGCTGGTGCGGGCACTAGGCGGCATCGACGGTCGGAAGGGCTGTTTCAGTATGTTGTCCGGGTCGTCTTGATGGCGCGTAAAATCCCGGATGCTATCCTGTGAGGTCTGCGAAGCAAAGGAGTGATGCTCCTGCGACTGGGAAGGCGGCACGGACGATGGCTCGCCCGAGGAAAGGGGTCGCAGTGAGGTGACGAAGCTGTTGTTGGCGGAATCGAGTGAGGGGACAATGTTTGTGTCGAAGGAGTCGTTCTCGCCGGAGCCTTCCACCATACGCCAGGACGAAGAGATTTCCGAAGGCTCTCCGGCTTTGCGGCGACGCGACATGAGAACTGAGTGGGTGAGTGAGTCGGCGCGGATCCAGGCGAGCAACGTTGTTGCCAGCGGTGGTGGTAAATGGGAGATTCAGAGGAGATGTGTTGTATATAAATGGTGCTGATCTGTGTTTTCTGTTTTGATCGTGCAGTTGATATGCTTGCGGATCAGGCAGAAGCGTTGGTCTAGTCTAGGTAGCTGTTGGCGTCACGATGCGACTGGCTGCCTGCCGTGGCGAGTTGTTGATGTCGACAAGGGTTTCAATGAGTAAAGTTGTAAACTAGTTGGGCTGCGTCGTCGGCGGTCGCTTGAGATCCACACAACCGCGCAAAGAAAGAATATGCCGAGGACACAAAGGAAAAGTAATTAGCGAGGCTTTGATCAACAAAGTAACCCTCGATGTTTTGTCGCGTTCCCTTCACAATGACGGGATGATGAATGAACGAGGCGCTATCGATAAGGAAAGTTAAGGCTGGTGCACGGGACCCTGAATCATAGCAGCGTGAATGCACCGTGCACACTGAAGGAAGTGCTGCACACCCGCGTCGTGGATTCGTGACCAGCCTGTCTCGTGATGGACGTCGAGCATCCAAGCCTTTGGGTTCCTGGTACGTTGATGTATGGATGCCATGATGTCACTGATTGTGTCTTAAAAGCACGGAAAGCTGCATTTGGCTTTTTCGTTCGCATCGTGCGGACATTAACCGCCAACTCTTTCGTCCGACTCGACTTACCAGAGCCGGCACATGGCGATCGCGCAAACCTCACTCGATTAGGTGGCAACGAACAATTTGTCGAATGCTCTGTGTACACTTTAATTCTCCAGTTAGCTTGAAAATGAAAATGTCGAAAAACAGTCGTCGAAACATGTGGTTGAGATCAGCGACCCGGGGTGAATCAGAGTTCAGGGTAGGTAGGTAGGAGGCGGTTGGCACCGCAAAGAACAGACTACACCCTTGGGCAATCTGCCGATCTCCTCGAGTCTCCCAGTCTACCGGCATTCTCTTCCTCACCTCGAGTCCGAAAAAAATGCGTCCGGGGGCAAACGAGTATCCTCTGCTCTCAACCGAAAAAATATTATATATTGGCCGTGTCGTTTGCGCAGGCCAGGGCCGGGTGTCAATCAAACCATCTCTCACGTTCGCAAACAACACCCAGAGGATCAGGCATCCGAGGGCGCAAGGACACACGAGTGTTCCTATAGTGTCCGAATCAGTCAAAGAACACATCATCAATCTTTGGAAATGAATTTGGTGACAGCAGCTTCGCAACACGAGCCCGATCCCTGCCTACCGTCAGATGCTGCGCCCTTGTGCATGAACTACTCAGCTCTGTCGAACCTGTGAAGGAAGTCTGGAGGCTCGAGACCCTTAACCACCCGCTATGTGGCTACTGTCATTTTTATGGGTGATTTAGGCGTGAACTCAACTTGAAACACGTGGCTCATAAACGGTCATGCAAATGTGCTAACAACAGTACCGTATTGGTCTTTATTGGCCTTTACCATTGAAGACCTCGGGATCGTCCAGCTTTCAGTGAGCCTAGGGAAGAGAGGCCCGCCTTCGAGACACTTTCAGAGCTTGTCTGTAAGAGAAGGTCAGCGACTAGGCCTTTAAGTATACCACGTCGGCGTAGGGATTTTCCCCAACCAGGTGATAACGTCCCAGCTCCCGATTCTTGTACGCCACAGGATCATGAAGGCTATGGGTGCGGATGTCTCGCCAGAAACGATCGAGGCCTACCTTGGTCGCCGCTGCCTTTGCGCCCGTCACTTCGAACACGCCCGACGTCACTCGCAAGCCGGTGTCGGTGGTCACTACCTTGACACTGGCAACCCACTCAGCAAGCCCGCCTCGTGCCTGGGCCGTGACCTTGGCTCTGGTGGTGGCGTCACCCAAGTTCTTGTAGACAGCATCCACCAGGTCAGCATGATCAGCCAGTGTAGTTGCGGCACGGAGATGCGCCAGGAAGTTGCCGTACGTTGACAGGATATAGAACTCCTCTTGAGCTTTCTCCTTGTTCTGGTGTCCTGTTAACAAGAGGGACATGCGATACGATCTCCTGAGGAGTTACTTAAACCGCCGCCGAATGGTCAGGCACGCGTCGACTTGTTGGTGTGCGCTGCGCCCTCGTTCAAGGCGCGCCATGCAATGCCGAGATAGAAGTTGCTAAAGACGAGTTGAATGCTGCAGGGGTTGTGTCAGCATCTGCATGACACATCGGACTACCTGCCGAGGATCGATGGGTCGGGCTTCTTCAGCACCGCATCCCAGCCTAGGGCGTCTGCCCACGGTACGGTGACCTTTTAATCCTGACGCTGCCAGACTCAGTCAGCCGAAGACCGAAATTGTCCCAGTCGTACGAGAACTGAATTCCTAGTTGGTCTGTCTTCACAATGGCAAAATTTTGGTCGTCGGTGTCGTTGTACGATCCCTCCAGTGCCGTCAAGTCTGAGACCACGCCTCCCATGTTGGAGAACTGGAAGCCTTCAAAGACGAGATTGTCCTTGTCTGGCGTGATCTTGAGATCGTTGTCGCGTGGGCTGACGGCACCGCCAACAAAGTGGTTGTTGGAAATGATGAGTTTTTCGAAACGCTCTGCTTGCTCGGCGCTGTTGGCAGTGGTTAACCAGAGAAGATGATAGACTCGAAGCATCCCCAGTGAGTGATCTAAAGAACCATAAGCCTTTGAGCGAGTGAATGTATCCATGTTTTTTTTACCCGTCGCCCTTGGCAACTTCTCGGATGATTTGATATCCAACGCTCCAAGGCTGCTCGCCTCCACCGCACTTCTTGTGACCAAAAACCTTCCAACAAACCAGCGTGCTTCAGGAGGACTACCTCGGCACGTGGTGACTTGTTCTCACTTTGACGGAGGCCCGCATCCTTGGCTTGAATAGCGGCAACCTCCTTGGCTCGTTGGATCCAATCAGACTTATTATCTGGCTGGGTTCACCATTGCGTCAATGGCTTCGTCATTGTGCGAGAGACAGAGGATGAGACCATCAACGTCCTCTAGGCGTTTCAAGGCAAGGCCGACAAAGAGGCTGTGGCGCAGGCGCAGCTCCAGGAAGCAGTGAAGCATGCTGGCGCAGGCACCTCCAACAAGACTGGCATGTGGGCGAACAGCAAATTCGAGGACTTGGTGCAGTATAACGACGGGTTCAAGACCAAGTTGCTTAGCACCAGTGAGCAGGTCGCTGAGCGCATAGATCTGCTGAAGAGTCTCGGCATTGATCTTGTGTTGGCCGCGTTTCTTCACTACGACCAAGAGATCAAGAAATTCGGCGAGGTCATACCACTCGTTCGGCAGTACGAGAAGGAGGGCAGGGGCAGAGATGTCGATTATGAGATTGAGCGGACTGGGGACGTCTACGTTGGAGCGCTAGCTGAACCTGGTGTCTGTAAAGGTAGCATAAATCGAGTATGAGCACAGAGTCGCATGTTCTAGTTCAGTCTCCCGCTATTGGGCATTTATCAGTTCAAGCGATCAAAATATGTGAACAAAGTGGTTTAGGGGATGTTCAAACTCGAGGGGAATACGGATACGATTCTCAAGTCTCAACGCAATGGTCTAGGGTAGTCGTGGGCTCGGCTGAAGTGACGTTGGTCCACGGCGGACCTCGGCTTTTGACATGCGACACCAAGAGCCATGGACCTACACTAATAACGCCTGGCAACGATGATGTGCAATTGCCTTCTTTCCTTATACGCACTCCGCCCACACTGAACGAATTCGTCATGACCGATTCGACCTTTGCCCAGGCGCAGCAACGCGTCGCTGCCCGCCGACAAGCACGCGAGGCACAAGCCCTGGCGGCTCAACGCGCCGCAGCCTCCAGAGCGACTCCAGGACGACCGGCAATCCCACAAGGACTCCGCTCGCCGATAGCACACGCCTGGAACTCCATATCCTCCCGCGAGGGCACCCGCCCAGCCTTTCGCGTGGGGCAAGTCGATGCCGAGCTTCTCGACTCTGAGCTCCTCGACCTCCTCCGATCGCAGGTCGGCGACGGGCTCAAGTACTTTGCGGGCGGACACCTGAAAGACGACTGGGCGGCCGAAATCACACTGTTGCTACGGGCCGTGCTGTTCAAATTGACGATATGGGACCATGACGCGACGTACGGTGCTGCGCTGCAGAACCTGCGATACACAGACGCGCGGAAGGACGGTCCCGTGCTCTTTGCCCCGTCAAAGCTACAAAAGTCGGCTCTTGGGCTGGTCACGGTGTTTGGATCGTATGCATGGACGAAATGGGAGGACTGGCTGCTCGAAAAGGACGACGGCTATGACCAACCGAGCCCTCGAGTCCAGCGACTTTCACGGCTGACCTCGCTATTCTCGACAACACATAGCGTGACCGCTTGCGCGTCCTTTCTCGTCTTTCTGTGGAACGGACGATATAGAACCTTGCTCGATCGTGTGTTGCGGATGAGACTCGCGCCGCCGACGAGCCAGGTCAGCCGCGAGGTCTCTTTCGAGTATCTGAACAGGCAGCTCGTCTGGCACGCATTCACAGAGTTCCTCCTCTTCGTGCTGCCTCTGATCGGCATCAACCGCTGGAGGCGATGGCTGAGCAGAACATGGCGGAAGACAAAGGAGATCATGAACTCGGGGTCAAATGACGATGCAGAGGCGGCAGGAGAATATGCATTCCTGCCCGAGCGGACGTGTGCAATATGCTATCAAGACCAGAACGACGTTGCGACGACGGAGAACGATGTTTTGGCAGCCGCGGCAGCTTCGAGTGGCGTTATTGGGTCCGCCAACACTGATATCACGAACCCCTACGAGACCATTCCGTGTGGGTGCGTGTTCTGCTTCGTCTGTCTGGCGACGAGGTTGGAGCGGGAGGAGGGCGAAGGCTGGACATGCCTGCGGTGTGGTGAGCATGTCAAGGAGTGCAGACCATGGAATGGCGACGTTCTCGAGCCGGCAAGCGTGAGAGCCGGTGCTGGCAGAAAGGTAGCGTTCATCGACGACGTGGCGGAAGAGAAGACAGACAACGAGGGCCCCGATGAGGCAGAGGTCGAGACGCATGACGAGGGTTATTCATCCGAGGGGCAGCATCATAACTAGATCGAAGCCACGGAAGATTGACTGACGACTTAATTTGTACCAAATGATACCCACGGGCCACTGCCGCAACGCTTGGTTTGGAACGTGTATATGTAGAGGCCTAGAGCCTACGCCGCGGAACGAGCCGTGTATAAATCAACGCTATGCTGGAAGCCATTTTCCCTAACCTCTAAACCGTATGTCAACTCCCTTCTCCACCCTTCGCGTGGTACGCCAGCCATCCCAAAGACCAATCTCTTGAGGCCGCATCACCGCTCTTGGTTCCAGTGTGGCTTATTACTCCACGACGAACCCGAGAGCACCCCCATTCTTGTGTTTACGAATTTCTTGTCCGCAAAGTCGTAGTGCGATGTGACTTGAAAGATGGCGGATCCCGTCTGCCCTTGCACCTCCAAAACACCAGACACAGTAATGGCGCCCAATGGTGGTTCAGTGATTCTCGATCCCGACTGCTTCTTGTAGGCTGCAACAGCCGCCAGGGCTGCTTCAGTCGCGTTTGCGCTCATCAACCGTATTGTCTCGTTGCTGCTCTCTCGTGTGCGAGAGGCCGGTTTGCTGCTGCTGGCCATGTGTCCCAGAGGGCTGACGACTGGTGGTGGTACGTGGAGTTCTACCTTGAGGGGACTCGGGACGCGGAAAATGTCCTGGGCCTGATTTGGATCGGGTAACTGCGACTTGTCGTAGGTCACGGCGATCTGAGGCCTTGCACGATTGGGATCCTTGCCCGAGTCCAAGCCTAGAGTCCACGCCGCGTCCGACAGCTTGCAGCGCGCCATTGTCTTCATATACGTCCAAACCGCCATCGCTGCTGCCGTGGGGTACTGCACCGCTTCCATTGCCTTTACATCGGCTGGGTCCACCATGCGATCAGCAATGGCGACGCTTTCGTCGTCGATCATGAGCCTGTCTCGGCGTAAGCCTACGTTCTTCCCCCATTGTCTCCTTGTGCAGGGGGGGACCGGCCCCGACTTACCCCCTTACCCAACGCAGCGGTGGCGGCCGCTGAGGGTACCCAATTACTAACCACTTTCGTACCACCTTCGGACCTTTCCCAGTATAACTGGAGAGTACGGGATGTTTGGCAATGGCTGGTACTATGCCGTTGACCAGAAGTTCTGTGTCTTGTTAGTGGGCCGTCGCACGCCAAGCCTGGGTCTTTTGCATACGCTTTACATGCTCCTTTGCCTTCTCATCCTTGGCGAAATCCCGGTATACCTTCCACACTGGGTCTGCACCATCGTATAAGGGTTGTTCCTCTTTCTTCATCGTGAAGGGAAACGCCAGGAACAGGACCGGACGTTCGTCTTGTGCCAGCTTCTCCAGATCCTTCTTCTCATTCTCTGAAAGGGAGTCCCATTCTGCCTCTTCCAACTCTATGAGCGGCCTTATAACCAGGTTGTAGAAGATCTTCCACATTATGTAGTATACCAGCAGGCAGAGGAGGGGGTAGCGTGCCCGCCGCAACAGATAGGAAGACCATCTCCTGGCAAACGAAGGTTGGGGAGGCGTGGGGAAAAAGACCGGCAGAGGCGCGACGTTGCTTGGAACTCGTCGTTGAAATGGCCAGAGCGATACCGACCGGACGGGGTGAAGAGATCGTGAGCGGCTTGCGACTCGTGACGGAGTGGACAGGAAGGACGGCACCGTCGCTGCCGCGCGCCGCGAGGCTCTTGCTCGGACAAGCATCGCAAGTCGATGGTTGTGGTAGAGCGCTGGAGCAGAATAGATACAAGTACAGAGCGTAGGGCTACAAGTGGACGAAAGTCATGATCGCATGGGCGATAATGTCCTTGGTGGGCAATCCCGAGTCAGTAAACAACGATTCTTGCTCGATAAGCGTGTGACGGCCAATTATCAACGCTGGGGTCGCCTCTTGCTCGACCGGACCCTCTTCTGCGCAGTCACGGTCGTCTTCTTCCGGGTATGCAGACTGCCGGACTAACCTTGCGCCGACCGGAAGTAGCAGCTGCTGCTGCTCCAACGGTCCGTCCGTCGTGACGTTGCAAGCTACCCGCCCGCGAAACCCCCTAGAGTCCTGGTCGGCCAACACATCGAATCTCGCGGCTTCAACTGCCCTTACCGTCCGGAAGAAACGATGAAGCTCACTCTCGGGCTCACTGCGGCCCTGGCTGGCTGCGCGGCCGCCGCGCAGCAGGCCGCCCACGTCTACATGTTCCGTGGCGACGCTGATAGCCACCAAACGACCGCGACACCCTCCATCACACCCAGCCTAGCGCGCTTGATCCTCCTGCAACGATTGTCGCCGTTGGGGAAGGGACCCTCAGTCGCAGAGATACCGGAGAACGTCGATGACAAGACCGTGGTGGATTTGATGAACCAATTCGGCGGACCGAGCGAAACCCTCTTCGAAGACGACACAACGACGCCCAGCCAGGCCCTCGTCTTGATTGAGGGGCTCACAGATGGCGAGATGAAGGAGATGGATGGAAAGTTTGGCATGGGTGCCGCCTTCACAATCTCAGCGCCCCCTTCGACATCGGCGCACGATAGCCTTCTCAAGAACGACATATACAACACTGGCGTTGCTAGCCAACACAGCTGCAGCATTTCCCAGGTCTTGAACCCCTTTGCGAAGGAATGTTGGAGCGAAAGCGCCGCTGTAGCAAAATACAATGTTCAAAAGGTGGGCACATGCGTTCGCACTTGATTCGAGGCGACTGATAAGCTAATTGATCTAGGACAAGCAAGTTTTGAAGGAACTGTTTGATCGAGCATCCGATCTTGCAAAGCTTGCCGCAGCGGGCGAGATGGAGACCACTGTGGTCGTCCTGCCCGCCTCTGGCAAGGCCGCCAAGTGGGCAGAGGAGAGCCAGGAGCTGCGCCGCCGGCAGTCGCAGGCTGAGCAGGTCATCTCTGCCGTCGAGCACCCTGCCGAGTCGGATGCCCCCGACGCCGAGACCTCGGAAAACAAGCAGGACACCGTCTTCTACCCTGGCAGGGAGGCACTTCCGGCGTGTTTCGGATCCAAAGATAGCTGCACCACGAGCACGGGCAACTGCTCCGGCCGCGGCGAATGCTCGAACAAGTACGCGAACAGGGACGGCTCAGATGGCAAGGAGGTCTGCTACACCTGCCACTGCCTCAGCACGGCGAGCGACTCTGGCAGTGTGACGCACTGGGCCGGTCCCACGTGCGCCAAGAAGGACGTCAGCACTGCCTTCTGGCTGTTTGCCGGCTTCACTCTCCTCATGGTCAGCATCCTGACCCTGTCAATCTCCATGCTTTTCAACGTTGGGGAGGAGAAGCTGCCCGGTGTCATTGGAGCTGGTGTGTCCAAGTCCAAGTGAGGATTACGTGGAAGCGTGTGCGTACTCGTGCAATAGAAAGCGAAGCGACGATGAGGGACGGATCGGGCTGAGGGTCCGGCGGGCGGTAGAAGCCTGGAGGGTTCTGACTATAATCGTAAAGGGCGGAAGGTCCATATGGACTGACATGACTTTGGCAGTATGTACCATCATCAGCTGTAACGATACTTTTGTCGCCATTTGGGCAGCGAGCACAGATTCTCCTGGTTCGCACTACCGTATCCCAGGGTTTTGTCGTCAGTAGTTCAGAATTGCTTCGCGTACCGTGACGAATATGCAACTGCGATTCTCGATCAACCAGCACCAAAGCCAACTACATCCCGCCTCGACAAGAATGTTGGACGGCCGCTGAACAACACGCAATCCGCTCGTCATTTCTCAAACTTATTAATTGTCAGCAGCGATCCGAGAAGTGTCAGCAGCTCAGCCACTCATTACCTATGGTACATGTACCCGTGGGCTCAGCCCCGTCGCGGCCGACTGCCGAACGGACATTATATATAATGTCCGTCCTCTCCACGACCAGAGGAGAGGGCCTTTAAGCAACGCCCCGACGGAACCATCTTCAATTTCTTGCTCTCGCAGTGGCACGCAAATTGGCAACGGCGTTCGATGCGATAGGCTGCTGGTACGATGAAGCATTTTAGCGCATGTGTTTTCAAAGTCTCTCCCACCCGCTAGACGCAGCCGCTACCAAATCGCCCGAGAACCAGCTCGTGTAAGTGAGCAGAGATGGCGCCATCCACGCAGCAATCGTCGCCCGTTTCCGGCGACGAAGCCAACTCTAACGAGAGTACACTTCCCAATGCAAGGCAGCGACCGTCAACGGCAAAATGGGGAGCCGCATGTGCCTCCTGCGCGACGGCCAAAGCCAAGTGCATCCGATCCAACCCACAGCCTGGCGCCAAATGTGACAGGTACGTATCCCCGAGACGTTCTGGAATATCCAGGAGAACAGAAAGTATCGGAAAAGTGGGAGCGCCTGGCTGAAGCTGGGAACAGATGTGAGCGACTGTTCAAGGACTGTGCAGCGCAATTGCATCGTCCCCGCAAGAAGAGGGTGGCCAAACCATCGTAAGTGCCCCTAACAATATGAACCCAGTGTACAAACACAATAACCTGCATGTGGCTTGTAGACGGACATTCGGGTGGTTCTAAGTCCCCGGTCTCCATTCATGCTAGGGCGACGACGTCTTCCCAACGTGGTCGTGGCCCTGGGGCTTGGCTTACAGATTGCCTTGCCATGTCGAACCCTTACGCATACGCTCTGATGGTAGTGGCTAATGTGTTTCATGCAGTAAAGCGGTGCAGCTAGAGAACAAGCTGAACGATCTGTACTCCCTATTCAAGAATGGGGAGCTGAAGAACGGAGAAGTTGGTGCGGACAGGCTGGGCACGCTGCTGGACCCAGGCGTTTCTGCTACTCCACGCAAGCCATCTGCCTCCCCGGTGGACAGCGACAGAGCCTGGACGGTACCAAAGGAGTATAACTCCCGTTCTCCGCCGTCATGTATCTGTCGGCTTGATGGCGGCGATGTGCCTCCAATTCCAGACTCCGACGAGGCCCTCCTGGACATCTACCGTCGCGAGCTGGTGCCAGCCCACCCTTTTGTGGTCGTACCAGCTACCACATCGGCGGCCCAGCTTAAGAACGAAAGATCCTTCCTCATGTCGGCCATCAGGATGGTTGCCTCCTTCCGAAATCTGCGCTCGATGAAGGCGCAGATGTACTGTCTCATGCAACAAATTTCGGAGAGGATGCTTATTCAGTCAGAGCGGTCGCTCGATCTGTTGCTGGGAATCATTGTCATCATTGGGTATTACCAATACCATTGCTTCACGCACGCCCAACTCAGCAACCTGATCATGCTGGCACAGGCGTTGGCTGGAGATCTTGGACTGAAGAGTATGCCCACCAGAAGCGAAAGGTCGATGTTGATGATGGTCAAGCCACTGGATGTACAACCTCGAACAAACGAAGAAAGGCGAGCGTTGGCCGGCGTCTGGTTTCTCTCTTCTGCACTCGCCCTGGGTTTCGGCAAGACCGAGTCCATGTGCTACAGTCGGTACCTTGATCAGTGTGTCCAGGAACTTGCCACTGGGTTGGAATATGAGACGGATCTGATGCTCGTGAACCTGGTTCGCGTTCAGTACTTGAGCAATCGCATCTCGAGATTCAATGTCCAAGATCACAGCACAGACGAGATGCCATTATTCTCGACAGCGCAAGTCAGCCGAACTAGCTATGTGGCTGCCTTTCAGGCAGAGCTCGACGAACTGCGGCAGAATCTGCCCCCGGACCTCAAGATCAACAGTTAGCTGACTTCTCCCGACAATTTCTGTGGGTGTACTGAATCTGCTCTAGTAATATTACGAGCCCACATCAACTCGGCGGTGCTGCGTCTCTACGCGCCCCCTATCGTTGACAGCAATCTCGTCCACCAGATGACAGAGTGCCTCACGACACCTCCAGACGGAGGCTGCTCGCCTCTTGAAGAGCTGTACCGATCCCGAAATGCACTCATCGACTGGTTCGACAATTGGCTCGCTATACCAACATCAGCATATTACTGCCAGACGACAGCTACATGCTCACTCATCGTGCATGCCTGCTCCATGCTCGGACGGTGGGCAAAGCTGATAGCGCCCACGAAAACACACAACATTGACACTGATCTCTCGCATGAGGATCTCCACGAGGATTGTCATAGCTCTCCTACCCCTAAAGATCCCAGCCGTGGCACAACTTCGACCCTGACGCCGGCGTCTTCCGACTCGTCTGCGGAGAAGGAGCCCTGCGAACACAGCCATCCACTTAGACAAGAACACTCGGATCCCTTATTACCGGTTGCCGTGGTCAATCTGCAATCGCGTCTGAAGCGCCAGTCCGGGCTTCACATAGACGTGCCTAGAATTATCTGTACACTACAGACTCGCTTCAAGCAAGTCAGTAAAACCTTGCAATCGCGCTCCGTCGAACGAGCCGGAGCAGATGAGCCCAACATCTGGGGCATGTCAGCGGCCAAGATGCTCATCTTGCGCACGAAGCTCGAGCAATGGGCCGACCTGGTGGTAGCGGGGACAGAGGCACTGAGTTTGGAATATGGGGGCCCACACGATGCGGTTATGGGCGATGTGGGAGGGAACCTGATCATGAACAATGCGTTCGCAGGGGACATGCATGTGCCGGACTTTGATTTTGGTCCTGACGCATTGGGGGATCCTAGTGGATGGCTGATGGATATGTGTGCCATTGGAGAAGGAGGTGTAGACCTTTTCGACGGGAATGGCCTGGACTGGGGCCCGATGGTGATGAACTCGATGGGGTCCGTGGAGCATGGGAGGCAGGATGAGGGGCCGCTATACCAACTCTGAAGAATCAGGGGTTAGTTTCAAGCTCTGGTCACTCAACTCCGAGACGGAGGTACCCCTGAGTGTTTATTGTTGATATAGGGTAGGCAAGAAGTAGAGGTAGGTGTTCGTGGTCATCCTTGTTCGACATACACCCACTGGCGACTGATGCTCGTCGGCATAGGTAGACTGAAAAATCAATACTAGAGAAATCCACCGTGTATTATCGACAAACAAGTATTGACTACCCGTGTAAAATACATGGAGAAAAGATGCTGCAATTCTTCTCTCGCGCAGCTCTCCGCACGATTCTCGCCACCCCCCTTGATGCGGGACAGGCGGGCGGACCGCACCAAAAGTCAGCCTCCGTCATCGCAGTCACGGACTCAACGGGTTTGTCCGCTTCAGCTGCTCATCTCACCAACACCTAGCGGATCTAGCCAGCTGAAACAAAGTTCGGCCCCAGAAGTCCATTGATGAGCCTCAGGGACACAAAAGCAGCCGTGGCCCGCCTCCACTGTAGGAGCCGGTGAGTGAGTGACCTGAGTCCTGACATACGGCCTGTGAGGTAGCGACATGCATGGCGCCTTTGCGTGGGAATTCTCGCTGACCAACTGATCTCAGAAAACGGCGGTGTGATGGAGGAAGGCCGCAGTGTCGGACATGTCGAACGAAGCGGCTCGAGTGTGTTTACAAGCAACCCGTACTGCGGAAAGATCCATCCGACCAAGTGGAACGACCAACTTCATTCAGCTCAACATAAATTCGAGTCCGCACAGCGAGTGCGGAGTCTGACACCAACACCACAGGCTTCACGACGCGCTAGCACCGAGCTGGACATTTCGGAAAGACTTACATCCATCGCTCAGCAGCTTCTGAAAGATCACAATGATCTGCTCGCCTCTTTTCAGGCTCAAAGATATCCCTAGTTCTAGACGCCTGCACCTCCCGCGCTGAACGAGATCTCTCCAACAGAGTACGGGCGGAATAAAAGCGCGCCATCTTGCTCGGTGGATCGGCAAAACGGGCGGGATCTGAATTTATCTCAGCAGCAAAGCGACTCCCCTCTCTCATCGACATGGGTTCGTCCACCGCACGGAGTGAAGCTAAGCGCGCCAATGCAAGAAGACAACGACGGACCGCCCATCACGATTCCTCTAGGGCACCAAACGAGCACCAGCAACCTGCTCATGATGCCTCAATGTCGAGCACTGCTGGGAGAGTACCCGGAGGAATTCTTCTTCAAGGTCGAAATGAACCGGCCTCGGGCATGGGCTGTCCGCACCATGATGGTGTCGGACCTCGACAACTTGGCAGACACTGTGAAAGTACGCTGGGTAGACGGCACCCAGTTTCTAGAGAGCTATCTCAAACGAGTGCACCCCTTCCATCCTTTTCTGGATCGGGATGAAGTCAGAGAGATTTACGAGGACACCATGCACAAAGGCATTGGCATCGACAACTCCTCGGCGCTTGTCTTGACGATACTAGCCCTGGGTGCAACAGTGTCCGATGCTGTGGATCTAAAACCCGAGCTGAGGACAGGCGAGGCGTTCATACAGCAGGCGCTGAAGATTCTTTTCGCGTCGTGGACGTTTAATTTCAGCGGTGACGTGATTGTCTCTCAGGCCTTATCACTATGCTCCCTGTACTTCACCTATGCTGTTGAGCCGTTGATGGCCTGGCGATTAATCCACATGGCTTCCACCAGCATTCAACAGCTGTTCTCCAGGTCTCTACGCATCCCTCGCTGTACCCTGACTGTCCATGCACTGACTTGGGAAGCAGGTGTAAGAACTTGTTGTCTAGCTAGCCAGAAATTCAAACGCTCACCCGCCTGAGCTGGGTCTGCTTCATTATAGAGAGGTACGTACGAGATGCAAGCAATCTGTAGGCATTTTTGCTTCCGGTGCTGACAGAGAGACAGTGACATACTTGCCGAGTTCCACCAGCCGCGGAATGGCATAGAGCTCCTCGTCGACCGAATGCCATTCCCCAACTATGGCGAGTTACCTTCGCCCGAGAACCTCTACGCTCTTGCGGACATATCGGCAAGGGCTTTGTTGAACCGAATACATCACGCTCTGTTCTTCACTGAAAGCCTGATCATCTACTCGGGTCATTCGTTGAACAATGTGAGCTCATCCCGGATACCCGTACTGAATCCCGATGCATCCCATCTGCGCGTGTGTAAAGAGTTGAGTAGACAGCTGGAGGCATGGTACGATAGCATACCCGACGTCATCAAGCCGGATCTCAACGGCAATCCAGTTGGGAGCAAACAGACGTGTCTGTTGAGAGAGACTGAGGTACTGGTCAGCAAAGCGCAACATCTTCCGCGCATTCGTGATCTACGTCACCTCGAAGATGTGGGAGGGAGAAGAGATCCCCAAGACTGTACTGGACATGTGCGAAATTTGTCTTCATGGCTGTCGCATGTTTATCATCATGGCGCAGCATCTCATCAGGGAAAGATCGCCCTATACCTACAGCGCAACTCAGTGGTGAGTTTTCCTTGATATCGTTGTCTCATGGAACTATGGCTTACCCCTGCAGCTGCTTGTCCAGTTCCATCATGGCCATTGCAGCGCAATCGCCCCCTCTAAAAGGCATGATTGCAGATATTGAGAGCATTCATGTGATCACGTTGGAGCTTTTGGAACCTTGGGCACAGGCTGGCACTAGTATCAAGACCGGCTACCAGATTGCCTCTCTGATAGCAGCTAAACAACTGTTCAAGTAAAGAACACTCAGGACGCTGGGGGACATGATAATGCCTCTATGATATTTGCATATTACCAGAATTCCAAGCCTGCGCAGCTTACTCATGTAAACGCTTACAAGCCGCTTCGCAGGCTTGCTCAACAATGACCCAGATGTTTCCATCCCCGGCCAGCGACCAGCCTTAGCTTCCAAGCCAAGCATGGCTTCCGCATGGCTACATGATTCAAGAGACATGACTAAGCACGCCAAACAACGACAAGCGCCATAGACAGTAGACTCGACTCCGAGCTCAGCTAAGAGCAAATGAGCCGACCCTCTTCTTCGTTGCGCGCATCAAAAGCACCGCCGACTACAACACCACCGATATGGCATCCGGAGACGTAGTTTTCTCGAATGATGGATGGTGCCATGGACAATTACAAGCCGACTCTGACATCGCTGGCTGGGGAGTAAGCCTATCATCCATGATCTGGCGAGGGGGCGATGACCGACACCCGCTAACTCGGCGTCAATACAGACAATAGCGACATTTGCGGTCAACGCGGCGACGAGTGTGGCCGCAACGCTATATCTCTGGGTGGCACATACTCGTAAGGCATATCAACAAGCAACCCGCCAGCCGCAGATGCCTCAAGAAACACCGGCTACAGCAGGAGGCCTCACATCTCTGGACAACTTTCTGGTTTCTACAACCGACACGAATCTCATCTCTGCCCTGGCCGTTGTCATATCGTCCATGGTCAATATGACGTCGGCGGGAGACGCCTATCCTAACTACCACATTTGGATCTCATGGATCCTAGCTGACATGGCACTTATGGGGTTCAGCGCCGGAACCCTAGTCTATGACAAAATGAGAAAAACCGAGAATCCTAGATTAAAACTACGAGCGGCATTGGGCGGTGTTACCTGGGTTCTTTGGCTCGTCTGGACCTACCTGATTCACAATCGTTTCCAAAAATGGGAGGCCACATGGGACCAAGACGAGAGCCACACGCCCCAGTGCTTCAGCACTTACTTAGACTTTGAGGGCAGCTCGACGTTCACCTTTTGGATCCGGCTCAACGTCTACTGGGTGGCCGAGACCTTTGTTTGGGTTCTTCTATCTCCATTCCGCACTCACGAATACCTAGAGCGGTGTCTCCTCACCATCGATGTGTGGCTTATTCGTCTAGGCTTGTCGCTTCCACAAGTTAGCATGCGTCTCTTCCAACGTCGCGAATCCAGAGCTATCGTCTGTTCTGTTATCTTCCTTGCCTGGCTGTTTCATTCCGCAGTCTATGTCCCAACCCTGGGCATGGCGCTCTTGTTCGTTCCTAGCCCGATGATGGACCTACCATACAAGATCATTTTTCTCTCCTGGGATATGTACGGCATCTACATCGCCAAGAAAAGCAACGATGGCCTCATTGTGAATATGCCGGCGCTTACACAGCCAACCAATAGTGGAAACAGCGAGTCCGAATGGGGGTTTGGGCAGATATTTCCGATGATAATGATGCTTTCACTGCTTATGGGTCTCATAGACGCATTTCTAAGTGCGCCTCTACCTCTCCATTCCTATCATTGAACCAGCCGGCAGCTGACTTTGAAGTCTCAGGCTCGACGCAAGGGCTTCAGCGAAATTCCGTCATAGCCCCTCGGTATCCACACCGTCCGCAACGATTCGGTATCGATGGATCGCAAGCCACCCCCACGATATCAGGATTACCTACTGAGGCAGCAGCACACACTCAAGCTGCCTATGTACCATCGCTCCCTACGCATCTGTCTTTGCCGACTCGCGTTACCCCGATGTCGCCTGAAGACGGCGTGGCTCCAAACCACCCCGCGGTCAGAGACTCCAGTCGTCAGTGAGCCCACAGATCCGAGACCATTGAGGATTCTACTTGGCGTCACTTCCTGCTCGGTGCCTCAGAGCCTCATCTGTCCGTGCTTTTTCGTCAAAGAGGCGCGTGAACGCCCAGGCTCCTTACAATGGTTCTCTCCATTGGGCAAAGGGCGACGCACGACTTCGAATTGATCATGGTCTTGGAGCCTCGTCAGAGTTTCTTCCTATCATCACTCCATGGCTGACCGACACTTGCTAATACATATCTCTTCCGCCTCGGTCAGATTGCCTAGCTGAGCGTGAGCGTCGGCGGACATATTCTTGTATTCCATACACTCCACCTGAAGATAATATGCTGCGTCTCCTGTACTTATTGACTGTGATCTGGCTCTCAGCACATGTTGGCCAGTCACCTCATCGTGTCGGGCACAGTGTAGGGCAGCCGACCAGCATTGCAGGAGACAGGGAAGGGCACGTAGCTTTGCGTGAATGGTGCACTTCTGCCAAGACTTTGGCAGCTTTCACAAGTTTCGCTCTGTCCTTTGTTCAAAATAGGCGGACGGAAATTGGGGTCTGAGGTGAAATCAGAATGGTACAGGTAAACACCTCATGAGGTACCGTACGGTTATCCCGTGCCTTAGTCCAAAGTCAGGAGGCGCGGGGCTTCCTTGTTGCTGCACCACCTCTACCTTGCCTTATACAACGGCGCAACTCGACGCATCTGACCCAAACCCAAACCCTTTGGCATATTCAGAGTTTGCGAATCTTGTCATTATCAAGTGAACGATGGCCGAAGCGACTCAAAAGGAGGAGCCGTGGTGGGCAAGCTTCCCCGAGCCCAAAGCAGCATGCAAACGCATCGAAGCGTCCACGGTGAAAGACATGATATTGGCAGACAAAGATCCTGGAAAAGGAGCAGCCAGGGATTTCCTTCTGGTTGATGTACGCCGCACCGATTACGAAGGTGGAACGATCGCCACGTCCATCAACTTGCCTGCACAGTCCTTCTACCAAACACGGCCAATAACATATCAGCTGTGCAAACAAGCAGGGATCAAGAAGATCATATTCTACTGCGGTAGGATCTCCCCGTTCCCTCCGTGTGCCGACTATCCCTCACACAGAAGCAAGGCAGCTCAAGTGGCCGTGGCCCAAGGTCAGCCAGCTGGATGCAGGACTACCTCAATGAGGTCGGCGAACAGGACATCCAAGCCCTCATACTCACAGGCGGAATCAAAGGATGGGCCAAAACGTACGATGGAGACCTCATGGACTTTTACGACGAAAAGGCCTGGAAGCAACCGCCCAGCTAATTCGCTCGGGTTCGCTCTGCTGAGATGGGTATATCATTCTCGTGGTGTAGCCCAGCTTGTGTCATGAAGCCGTTCCAAAGATCAAATGGCCCCTTTATCCGCATTAACGCCAAATACGATTTTATGCTGTCAAGGTCCCCTCGTAAGCGCCGCCCTATCGGTGATGTTGGTGCTGTCTGTCGTCGCCGCCGATCCTCTCTAATGCTTCAAGCATGACGACCGAGTTACCGCGAATGACCTAGAAACGTCAGAATCTTGTTCATAAGAATTGATGTGCAGGATCACATACCACCATACCAAGGCGAACCTTTTCGCCGCCGTCCTTCTCCTCTACCGCCTCATCGAGAACCACATTCAAGAAGACCTAAGGAATCTGTCAGACAAGGCGAAGTATCAATCGAACAGGGACCCAATCCGTACATCGTAGCCGCGAAGAATGCCGATGACTTTGCGGCTGCCGTTCAGTTGCACAAAGAGGCGCTTGTCGAGGTACTGTCGCAAATGTTAGCATGTGCCTGTACCGGACGATGGTGATATCTGCGTGCAAGTCCGCGGAACATCGCGCAAAGTGATACGACTTGAACGAGGTTCGGGTCAGGGTGTAGAACTTACCTTCTTGAGCTCAGGCTGTGCGGGAGGCATCTTGGGCTGATTCTGTCGGATTGCTGGGGGTACGACGTCGACAGGCACGGTTGCGACGCGGTGACCTGATGCATGTCCGAAGCTCGAAAAAATGGAGTCACGTGCCGATAAGATAGCGCATCCCGTTCGCGACTTCAAGTGCCTTGTCGTCACGAACAAGTTCAGGTTGAAGCTTCATTCAAACAATCACACAACATGAGTTCTTTCAGTGCCAAAAGAAAGCCTCGAGTCATAAAGACATCGGAAGATGATGACACCACGTCCACAGTGTCGTCTTCCGAGGAAGGCAACGCGTTGAAAGACGGTAAGTACCACGCCCCAGGCCTTGCGACTTTTTTGCTGATTGAACGGCTAAGGCTGACTGCGTCGCGAACAGATGCACAAAAGCCCACATTTTTATCCAAGGGGAGGAAACCCTTCCGCCAGTCCGGGTTAAGAAAGACGATCTCAGCTGCAGATGACATATCCAACGATGCTACAAAAGAAGACGACCAAGAAGACGGACCAGCAGTTGTGCGCCCCTACGTCACCCGCAACGGCTCATCGATGCGCAAGAGGCCAGCGACAAAGTCGAAACTCTCGTTTGCAGACGATGCAGGGGATGAAAGGGCAGACGAGGAGCCCGCGGTTGTCAAGCCACTGAAGAAGAACCCAATCGGGAAGAAAGCTGCAGAAAACAGTGCAGCGAGGAAAGGAATCGTTTCAGGCGGCTTGCCGTTTCGCTCCCAGCAAGACGACGATGATCGACCGAGGTACAGCAAAGAATACCTGAGCGAGCTGCAGTCCTCCACGCCCAACACGCCGCGCGATGTCTCCGTCAACACGACAGATAACGAGATGGACCTCGATCCATCGGAGCTTGAGGGTGCTATGATTGTGGAATCGTCTAGCTCCCCGAAGACCAACGCCGAAACGCAGATCCTCACCGAAGCCGAGGTGAAAGAGAAAAAGGAACGGAGGGCACGGCTTGCCCTGGAGCAGGACTTCCTAGCAGTAGACGAGGACGAGGACGATGATCGGTATGGATTGAGAAAGAAACCCGAGACCAGGCTCAAGGCTGAAGATGAGGAACTGGGCGAGGGTTTCGACGACTATGTGGAGGATGGTGGCCTCTCGTTGGGTAAACGAGCCGAGAAGGAGCGCAAGAAGCAGGATCGTCAACAGATAGCCGAGTTGATTTCGGCAGCCGAGGGTCATTCCTCGGATTCGTCCGAGGACAGCGATGCGGAACGACGGATAGCATACGAAGCAGCGCAGACGCGTGCGGGCATGGACGGACTCAAGAAGGCACGAAAGGATCCCGCGGAAGAACTGCTCAAAGTGCCCTCCAAGATTACGCCGATACCTAGCTTGACGGAATGCATAGGCAAGCTCCAACTGTCGCTCAGGGCCATGGAGGCCGATCTCATGAGCAAGGAGGCACATGTGCAGAAGCTGCGCGACGAGAGTGCGCAAATCACAAAGAGAGAAGCAGAGGTCCAGGCATTGCTCGACGAAACCGGCAAGCAGTACCAGAACGCCATGGGAAATGGAAATGTACAAGAGAAGACGGCGCCGCAGCCTGGTGTGGGCGCTGAAATGCTGAGCGAGCGAGGTCTGGAAAGTATGGGAACAACGCCGCACAGGAATGGCGGAGATGTGGAAGTGTGAGAGACCGCGCTGTGGTTCTCGACGAAACATTTTGAACAGCCAGACGAGGACTGCCTTAGATACCCACCTCGTTCGCCTTGGTTGTATTGCAAACGCCGATGCGGTTTGTCCTCCTTTTTTAAAACCTTGTGGATAGCGTGCGTGTTCATGAGGGCGGACATGAATATCGATAGGCGCGAAACGTCCGTCGTGAACCGGGCGGATGAATCAAAAGTCTCTCCATCACATCTCTCCATCACCCGCAACTTCGGATTGCGGGAGCCTGAACGCCATGGGTTGACGATGTGGGTGTCAGACCAAGTCAAGCCTGATGGAGTGGTCAACAATGCCACTGTACAGCTCGCATGATCAGAGAGCTGTCAGTTGTGGTTATGTCATACAAGCAGGGTTTCTAGGTGTCTTCAGGGGCAAGCCTATACATAAGCAAGCCAAGTTATCCGGGGCCCAATAGGTCGGGCACCCCGGTGCCTAGATCAGATTTCTCATATAAGCAGACCAATAAAACAGCTTCGCGTGCCAATGAGCTCCGTGTGTGCTACTCACACGGCTTCTTGTGCGCCTACAAGACTGCCTTTGCGTGCGGCGATGAGGCTGCCTATATATGTGCCTCTGTGTGAGGTGATGAGGCTGGCTGCGTTTGCGTGTAATAGCCCCATGGCTATGAGGCTACGGCGGCGTGAGGTATTTGATTGGCTGATATATAGACCTATGGGTCCCCACTTATATAAGAAGTCTTATTTGGGCACCTGGGTGCCCACGTGTTGAGCCCCAAGTTATCCTGATTGTTTCTCTGCGTCCGTCTATGGTACAAGCATTGACTTATGGCTGCGTGGACTTACGTCAATTAAACTGCGTGGAAGGAAACACGTACTTAGATATATGGATATTCTTGTATCTGTTTGGTCTTGGGCGAAGCAGACCACGCAACACCTCTTCATGCATTGAAACATCCGCTGATCCCCATGGCCCTTAGCCAACGGATCAAACCATCCCACTGTTTTACATGTAGCACTCTCTGCGCCAATTCGTCGGGTGCATGCCAAGGTGTCCCTCTTAGACTCTGTTTTTCCCGGGCCACGGGGACTGTGCCATATGGTTGCGCTTCATCTCCCCAAGTCTGAGCCCGGTCGCGGCATGTAAATTCGTTTCTGTTGTCGTTTCTGTTGCTTCGACTCCAAGATGGCATCCTCCTCGGAGCGGGCTGAAGTGCATGCGATTCCAAATTCAATGCTGCTTCATACGCTCTTATCCTTGAAGCCACCGTAGACAAGACCGTCTTCCATGCTGCCAAACCACAGCGCCATCGTGTCTACGAAAAGGTTCTTTCTACCGTACCAAGGACCATGTCCTGTCGTCTTCGGCATCCTGTCTGCCGCCTTGAGAATGTAGCCCGGATTCGCAGAGACGGCCAATTGCGTCTGTGCCTCGACCTCCTTTGTACGCTTTATGAATGGCACAACCGTCGCGGCACCCTTCTTCTCCATTGTCTGCAGCAGCCTCACCACCATGTGAGCCATAGCGTTGGCGCCGGGCGTCCATGAGGAGGTGACGTATCCGAAGATGAAGGCTGCGTTGGGCATACAGTCCAGGGCCATGCCGCGCCACGAGTAGTGCTGTCCGGGGTCAATCTCGACGCCATCGACGCGAGGTTTGATTCCATCGAAGAGCTGAAAGTAGAGACCAGTGGCTTGGACGATGATGTCGGCCTCAAGGTTGCGACCCGATTTGAGGAGGATCCCATCTTCCATGACCGTGTCGATGTGATCGGTGACAATCTCGCAATTTTCCTTGTGCAGCGCCTTGAAATAGTCGCCTTGCGGGCAAAGACCTAATCTCTGCTGGAAAGGCCCGTAAGAAGGGTTGAAGTGCACGTGTGGGTCCACGTCAGCCGGCAACTGCTTCTTCATGTCGTCCATGAGTACCTTGCGACCGATTCCAGGGCACATGAGAAGAAACTCCGTCGATAGAAGCTCGACCACGCTCTCAACCCATCGACTCACCAAGCAAGCCCACGTGAATGGCAGGAGAAGGTGCAGCCACCAGTCGTGTATGGGCTGCGTCGAGCGCGACAAAACGTATGATGGGCTTCGCTGAAGTTGAACCACGTGCGCAGCATCCTTGACGAGCTCAGGTATCACGGTAATAGCCGTGGCACCAGAGCCGATCAGGACCATGCGCTTGTTCTTGTAGTCAAGATCCTCAGGCCACCACTGACTGTGGACCACGCGACCGTCAAACCTGTCCAGCCCGGGGATGTCAGCTTCGAGGGCCTTGTTGTCTGCATAGTAGCCCATGCAGCCAACAACAAAGTTGGCCCTCATGGTCTTGGGCTTGCCGTCAGCATCCACGTAGAGCGTCCACTTCTGCTCCTCCGTCTTGAACTCGAGACCGGTTATCTTGTGTTTGAATCGGATCAAGGGTTCAAGACCATCCTTATCGACGGCCTCCTTGAGATATTCGAGAATCTCGGGACCTGATGCCATCTTGTACGGCTTGGTCCATGGGTACCACCCCAGTCCAAAGGCGTTGAGGTAGGAGTCGGTGCGAAAGCCCGGGTACTTGAAAAAGTTCCATGTGCCCCCTATTTGGTCCCTCTTTTCGAGAATGGTGATCTGGCGATGGGGCATCCGGTCACGAAGGACGTGGGCCGTGTTGATGCCACTCAATCCCGCGCCGAGCACAAGGATGTCATGCTCTTCAACAGGAGGTACGGACCCCATGATGAAGGTGCGTGTGAGCGAGCGAGCGGACGATGCTCCCGAACACCTCAAAAGAGACACTAGTAAGCAAGCGACTGTATTGATGGCGGTGTTCGATATGAGGAAATTTTTGGACTTTCACACTCAAGGCTGGTGGTTACTTCCTTAGATTCAGATGAATCAAACCTGTTGGGGCGATTGTTCTTGCCGCTAGTTGATCGACCTTGGCCGCACAGTACACTGTGCGACATCCCCTCCTGACACGTTTGACTTACCTTACCCTATGCCTCCTCCTTCTCCTTTATAAATCATGATTCACTTCAGCTTCACGCCACCATCCTCCATGTCTTCTTCCTTGACTACCGTCACCTTCGCACGAGCTGGCAGCGACACAATCACTCTTTGCTTTCGACCATAACCTAGAACAGTGAGAGCCGCATCCGAAGGAATCGACCTTACAGAAGGCGTGGCATACGTATTTGAGTCGTGTTTCTTCCAGTGGGCAGTTCTTTCAATGAGCATCCGAATGGCGTCGCCCCGAATCATCTGCATGACGCTGTTGAGTGTGCTCTGCCATTCCCTTCCTTGCGGTGTATTCTTTGACCCGTGGCTATCTGGAAAACGCCAGTTCGTGTAGAGATTCCCATGGCTCGGTCGCAGGGCAATATCGTTTTGTTTCGCCGCGAAGTAGTACTTGCAAAGGCAACACGTAGGCTTGCTGGCGCCGATGTACTTCCAGCCTTGGTCCCCTCGGAAGAACCTGAGCCGTTTAGCCTCCGGCGAGTGCAGGATCCAGTCTTCAAGGAGAATTTCGCAGTGGACATTCAGGCTCTTGGCTTTTTTGGCTTCTTGCTCAATAGCCTCGTCCAAGCCGCAATGAAGAAACGCGGCGGCTTTTTCTCGGAGGACTCCTATCTCGCTCGGCTCATTTGACAGTCGTCCAACGATTTCGTGGGAAGTATACCTGCGTTTTCCCGTGGGCAGCGACTTGGGGGAGCTGGAGGGCACATGATGGACCTTGAAGTACTTGAAGAGGTCTGGCCAACGAGTGGCTGCGTCTGCAATACACCTTGCTGCGTCTTGGTATGCGTGTAGGCGAGAAAAACAGTGTTTCAACTCTCCCCAACTTGACTTCTTACCGAAAGGTCCACTAGGGAAAGACTCAAACCCTTTGAGGAGTAGTCGCATGGCTTTGAGAGATGCGAAGCATGATTCAAGATCTACTCCGGGTCAGCGATTGGTCTACTAATGCAAGGCGGTGGGAGTCTCACACTTCTCGTCAGTAGACTGGTCGAAATCAGTAATGTAAACGCAGCTGACCACCTTGCAGATTCTCTCGCGCAGTTGCGTATCTGGAAGATCGGGTCAGCCATCCACATGGCTCGCCATCAACATCATGCCGCCCAAACGAACCTTTAACCAAACCCTGGTCTGCATCATCCCACAACTCGCTGGCCCAGGAAATCATCCACTTGATATAGCTCTGGACCTTCGACCTGTTGAAGAGGAGAATCCGCTCCAGGATCTTTTGTCTCATTGCTACCGGTGAGACATCCCGAATGGCTCCGTCTCGCAAGAGTGAAATGATATGCTCAGCAACCATGCTGCCTCCCTCATGGGTGACCTGGTTACAGGCGAAGAGGAACCAATAAGCATCATCGTCCTCCATAACGGAAACGGCCGTGATAGTACCTGGCGACAAGTTGCTGTCGCACACTAGCGCAATCTTGTAGACAAACTTCTGAAAGATCTCTCGCTCACTGGGACGGGCCGGGGCACGCAAGTCTCTGCGCACGGAGGTCTTGTCGCAGAAGCTTGAAATCGCTTTACAGAATACGATGGGCTCCCTCAGCCGTTGGAAGCTTTTGACAGCTGCTGGAGTCAGCAAGACTATGCCACTGGAATTATGGGCAAGTTGATGAACCCACACTGTTCCACACTGGCATTTGCTCCGGGCATGGTGGACGCTTAGGGGCGGGATGTACCTGAAAAATTGGTTTCTGCTGAATTGTAAGGTACTATTTCTCGTCCAAGGATGGATAAAGACTCACAAGCGGGAGTTCATGTCGACGACAAGCGCCCCTTTTTATAGCCAGGGTGCCAGTCATCGACTGCGGTCATCGCCTACATAAATTGGAGACCAACACCGCGATATTGCCCTCAGGGTCAGTCTCATCTTTGCCTTTCCTTGCAATGTCATGGCTTAGCAGTAAGAAGTACGCAGCCGAGACTTATGCAATGAAAGCTCATGAGGTACCTGCAACCGCTTTGCGCTGCAAGCAAGCCCAAGCGAATCACATCCATGCCGAACCCTCTGCTTCTGTGCGTATAGGTGTGTACTGTGCTACCAACAACATAAAATGATCACTCGAAGTCGAGCATCAACACGCATGCGAACTACAGGCGACCCGAGTCCGCAGCAAGCCAACACGATTCACATGACATTGACATCCCATGATTGGCTTGGGCGCATTTCGCAAACAGTCCATTGTCTTCTTCCAAGTTCTCTAGGCGGTTCCCAAGGCATAGTGACAATGCAATCTTAAGCGCCTTCCAGCTATTTGCGAGCACGCGCGATATGCAACCGCAGCAAGACACGCAGATGCGTTGATCGCATGCACGTCGTGATTCGTTGGATGACAATCGCACCAGGAGGCCGGTCCTGCACTTTCATCGCAAGATCAGCTACAAAGATTGGACTGGGACTGATATTGTTTGAGAAGGGTGAAAACCCCGAAATACTCACATACATGTTGAGATTGCCTTCAGTATACTGAAAACATAGTAGGTCGCGCGAGTTCAACTCCAATATGCTGCTGCTAACTTGTAGAAGAAGAACGACGACCAATCCATCATGCGCGCCCACGGCATGCGTGCAGACCACTATGGCCCCGATAACCCAGAAGATTATGTCGACCCTTCCCAGATTTCAGGACCTTCTTTTACCAACGGGGTCTCTGCCGTTCAAAGCCCAAGTTCCGAGCATTAGCACGACAACTTCAACAATGCCGTCCCAGAGCCTTCCCAAGGCTGGAACTATGAGCAATGTTATGGCGCTGAGAATGGAGACGAAGAGGGAGGGCGTAATATACAGGAACGTGATGGGGGTGATTGCGGTGATTTTATGCCGCCAGGGGATTACCGTGAGTTTTTTTCTTTCTTTTTTGTTCTCGAGATTCTATCTGGTACTGACGGCACCACTGTAGGTTATGCTTGTGAACAGTGCCCCAAACTATGCAAAAATGAACGGGCCCTACAGTACGTATACCTACTAGAAATATGAAGTAAGGCGATGCAACTCACACTCGATACTTTAGGAAGCACAAGCGTAGCCATGACAAGCGCTACGTTTGCCAAGCTAGGTCAAGCTGTGGCTACAAGGTCACAGACAAGAAAGACCTGGAGCGTCACTATCGGGTCTCTCACCCAAAATACGCGGAGGAGCTGGGATTGAAAGATAGAGAAACAGAATGTGGCAAGTGTAGCAAGTCATTCACAAGGGATGACAATATGCTGAAGCACAGGAAAAAGTACCATGGCTAATGCGACCTTGGCACGCTGAGGAGACACGTTGACGGGATGGGATGCACGCACGTTTGAGTAGCATCCTGGTGTTGGGGTAGACCACGCCCCCTGAGAGCACATTACCATCCATCCATGACTGGACTTGTTGGTTTACATGGTGTTCCCCGGGGCGTGGCAACTATGCCAACGGCGGGCTTCTACCCAAACGTGCGTGCAACCCACGTTCTCGACAGGCCGCCTTTGCGCTTTCAGGCGGCATGGTTCACTGAGGTAGGGGCTGATGGGGGGAGCGAGGATTTGGCTAGCAGTTAAGGAAATATTTTGGCCGATGATTGCGGATTACTTTAAGATTAATTCATTTGCGTGTTGTCGAGTATACTTCAAAGGAGAGTATCTCCTGATCCTGAGCAACAACCTGCAGCCCAAATTAAGCTCTCGCTATTATAGTCAGAAGCCTATGCACCAGAATTGACAAGACTGATTACTTTCATTAGAGGCTATGGAAGTTATTTGTAAGGACTATCGTTATAGGCCATGATTGGAACAACGCACCCTGCATCCATGATTAGGACAGACACATGAAAATCAAGCACTGCGCTCATGTTCATATCCCTCCCTTGACGCCACGCTCGCACGAGAGATTTCTCAAAGACAAATTCAAGCCGCGCTCGCCACTATCGCATGGTCATCCGCTGCGTGTCTTAAATCTCCACTCGAGCTGGATCTGGCACTCCCTCTCCTCTGCGCCTCTGGCATCTGCCCAGCAGGCCCCATCGTATCCGGGAACTCCTCTCTGGCCTAGTGATGTGTCAGCTCAAGGTGCTATGGGTCACCTGGCCTGAAGAGATTTGTGGGACATTACATACATGTGGAAGTATGGATGCCGACGCCACTCTCCGTGCACGTGGGCTCGTGTTAGGTGATATGGAGATGTCGGATGTAGCATCCGACGGACGATGCATTGGTACGGCAACGCCGATCTCATAGGGCTGTGGATTTGAGCTCGTCGCAGTAGGATCGTAGAACTCCAATGGTCTAACTGTCGTGTGAGCTATCCATTGGTGTTGAGTGGAAACTTCTTGTGAAGTTGTCAAATGGGGCTCATACGGCTGGTGATGATCTGCCCGGTGATGCAAAGCCGGGCCTGTCTCACGAGGCATCATCTCTTGACGAGTATCTTTCGACAGACAGCAACCCATTTTTGAACCTTTGATTAGACGTTGTAAGGGGTACGGGACTGGAAATGTGCCCAGCAATACGGTAAGCTGGATCGGATGGTGAGTGGCGGATAAACAAACAGGTTAGCTAGCACTGAACGTAGATCCCGAATTAAGGTTCACGAGACAAGACCGACTCCCGGGCCCCGGCTACGCCGCAAAGGGTCGTCAAGCTTTGCCTTTTGCGGCGACTCACACATCCGGAAACCTGAGCCTGAATTGCCGATGAGACATGGCCCATAGGCGGAACCGGATACCTTCCATGGCGTAGCTGGGCCAACGCAGCGACGTTGTTCGAGTTTCTCATCATGAGTGTGCTGGATATCATTCATCTCTCCAGTGCTTCTACTTCACACGCAATACAAAAGGACGACGGGAGCCAAAATGGACAAGCACTGCACGCACTGAATACCAACAAGCAACCATGGTAACCAGTCTCTTCAAATTAGACCACAAAATTTAGACCCGAGATAGACCACGTCCCATGTCGACAAAATGCCGCTCGCCTCAGCCATCAAAGCTCAGTCTTCTCGCTCTTCGTCTGCAGAGCATGCAGCTCCCTAGGCTGCCCGGCCGAGTCGCAGCTCGCAAACCTCCACCAAGGACCATGCAGCGCGCCCACGACATTGGTCACGGCCCATCGGATCGGCGCAGGCATGGGCGGCCAGTTGGCCCACATGCCGTCCTCAAAGGTGGCGTCCAGGTTCATCAGGAAGAAGGGCAGGACGTCGGACATGCCGGCTTTGGACACCGTCTTCTTGCCCCACGCCTTGAACAGAGCGGAGGCGACTGCTGCATCAGGTGAGTCAGGGGTCGGTGCATTGGGATGGCCTGCGAGGGCGGCAATGGTGGTAATCTCGTGGTGGAAATGGTGCTCAAAGGGTTCCTGGAAGGAGTCCATGATGGCCAGCAGCTTGGTCGCCGACAGATCATCTGAAGACTCCAAGGTGGAAAGATACAAGTTGAACTCGGCGAGGCCCCCGAGGAATGTTTCTGCAGTCTGTCAGCTGACGCTCTCTCGCTCATCTTGGAAAGGCCGTCCAAGTCGCTTACCATGCTCGTCGTGCGTCTCGGCAAACACCTGCTTGTCGTTCAGAATCTCCTCCACCCTGCTGAAGAGATTGAGCTCCTCATCATCGTGATGCGACATGACGAAGCGGTACCACGTCAGAGCGTAGTTGACAAAGTCGGCCTTGTCGGACTCTTGGACATGGGGTGCTTGCAGATAGATGCTGTTGTACCCACGGATGATGGCGTTGTGCAGCAGGCCCATGTGCGTCGCACCAGTGGTGAAAAGGTCTGTCTGCCGGGACAAGTCAGCTGGGCGTCCCACAGACTGGATCTTGTGAGATTTGTACCTTTTTTGTCTCATACTGAGGCGTGTGTACAAGTCGCATGGGCGAGTCCGCCCATTGCTGTGTCGGGGTTGTCGTCTCATAGGCCAGCGGCGACCGGGAGACGAATCCAAAGTAGGCGATGGACTGGAGGACGAAAAAGAGTATAAGTCCCGGGCCTGCCATCTTTGCAAATGCTGGATGGACTTCTATGTCCAAGATGATTCAAAGTTGGTATGACAGGTGAGGTAGGTAAAGTGTGATGTGATGTTCAAGTAGGAGGTGACAAAAGGACACGGATCATTGGCTGCTGGAGTACGGAGTTGTCAAGGGTCTGTCGGCCCCTGATCCGACTTGCTTTCAGGCTAAACAGTTTTCATAAAGCCGGTCAAAGACTCAGAAGTGTCAATTTTAGGCCTGTTGTAAATGGCAATTCTATGAATTCGATGGCGATTGTTTTATGGTCCATGCCCACTACAATAGCAGCGCGAAACCCATCAATAAGTATGCCACCCGACAACGCCGTCCGTGCCTTGTGTGATACTCCAAATAGAAATAACCCCATTTGTACCCATTCAAGCCCACGCGCCCACAAGAGCCATTGATAGTGCACCGACTGTGACGGCGCCAAAAGCCCTGGCGCGCTTCGTCCCCTTGAGCGTCTTGAAGCTCTTCTCTGAGAGAAAGTCCTCCGCCAACAGCTGGACCAGGCCAGCGTATAGTAACAGACCAGCTGAAATGGCATTCATGAAGCCAACCAAGAGCAGACCAGGCGCGCTGGCCGGATCGTACACGCCATTGAGCCCCAAGCCTATGGCTTGGCCTATGGGTGTCGTCGTGCCATACGCAAGCACCATGAGCCACGGACGGAGTGAACCCTTTGGAAATTGAATGGCCGCAATGCGACTGCCGAGCGCCAGGCCCTCAAAGGACTGATGGAAGCTGATGGCGATCAAAAAGACCACAAACGCCGGCCCCGTCGCCACGGATATGGCCATGCCAATGAAGATGCTGTGGAAGAGAATGCCCGCCTCCAGCATCACGCACTGCAGCACCTGTCGGTTTTGCTCTTCCTGGCTCTGTTGAGGCGTGGTCAACTTGTCCACTTGGTGGTTCCGTCGGGTCAGGTTCGCGGTCTCCTCGTTTCGATCAGAGGGCAATGGCCGGTGCAACTCGTCCGCTTCAAAGTTGAGGTCCGACTCGTCGTCGTTGAAGACGTCCTGCTCTTCGGGCTTTGTCCCATCTCGCTGGCCGATGGGAGTCGAGGTGGGTAGGGGCGACACGCCCGCCACCAAGCCTTGTGTCGATTCTTCGTCGCCTAGCGAGAGGTCGTTCGGTCGGTGGCCGGCTCGGCGCGCTGCGGCGAGTCCGCTGACGGGCTCCTGCATCGGTATGTGCGTCGTACTTTCGTTGTCGCTACCGTCCCACAAGTCGTGGCTATGCGTGTGCGAATGCCCAGCACCGCGGGCGGTAAGAAACGATTCGACGCCGGTCACGACAATGGCGGATACCATCGCGACGAAACCAGGCAAAGGCGTGTACCCCTCGCTGAAGAAGTAGGGGAGACACGGGTCGGTCAGGGATTCGAACGCCATGGGCAGGAGATGGACAAAGGCCGTCGCCAGAAGGACCCCTGAGCCCAGGTGCTGACAGTAGAATATGATGCTCGATCGTTTCCGGCCACTCGTCGATCGTCGTGATAGTAAAGGCAGCGCGCAGCCTAAGAAATATAGTTAGAATTGCTGCTCCGCCCCAGCGCGCCGTATGTTGGACATACAAAGAGTGCTCAATGCAAGAATGAGGAACAAGGCGGCCACATGCGCGGGGACATCATAGTGTCCCCGATCTCGCGAGCCGCATTCCGGTCGTTCAGTCTCGTCCGCTTGGCCTCCAGCTCCATGCCGCCGTTGGAGTTCCGCGCGGAGCAGTTCGGTCGGTATGTTGGACCAAGCATTGTCGGCCATGGCGGCCATCGGTTCGGGGACTGCGGCACTGGCCGGATCTGGTCGTGATGACCTTTGGGACGGAGGAGACAAGAAGTAAAAGAATGTCGTCAATTTTCTGCAGTCATGGTTGGCCGACCTCTTGCTACTCTTTGTCTAGCTTGAGCAGGGGGTGATACAGCCAAAGTGGAATGTTTGAAAAGAGAAACAAGGGGACTGACTGACAGGATGGATCTCAAAGGTTGAATGCGGACGCCATGCCGCCGTTTCCCCTTGGACGGAGGCAACTAGCGGCATACCCGGTAGCGCAGGGTCCAGCCTCGGGTGCCAAAATGCATAGCGACAGAAGTATTGAGTATGTCTTGTTATTAGCCAAAAGTATGTAGATGAACTTAATTGAATCCCTCGAATTTCCAGAAGCCGCTGTTGGACAAATACAGAGTCTCGTTTCCATTGCATTGGATAATGAATCTGTGATTGTCCTACCTATCCTCGCAACTATATGTACGTAGCACGTACCTGGTAGGTACGCGCGGATTTTGAGCAGATTTCATATTGACTGCTACTAGGTGCCTTCGGGTACGTGGGGCTAGTAGATATACCGGATAGATGCATAATGTTCCATCGCTTTACCCATAAATATATTTCGGTTCCAACACTCTTCGACTCCAACAGCACAGATCACAGACGTCATTACTGACCGTCCAGGACATGCATCAAAGCAAAAAGGATTCACTGCTGACGCACAGCCATGAATAATGGCTTTCCATTTCCAGTATGTCCGAGATGCGGTGCATCGTCCCCCGAGCACTCGTGTGGGGAGCTCGGGGAAACACTGGAGGAGCGGGCGCTATTTCATCGGGAGTCGACGAATGGGAATCGACGCGACAACTCCAAGACGGTTGTTCATCGCTTGATTTCCGGATGTCCTCTACGCTAATGTCTTTGTAACCCACAGGACTCGGATAGGACCCTCTGTTCATGGACACCCAGCCCACGTTCTGTCACCAAGTTAGGTAGCCACGGAGGGGCAGCCTATGGCGACCATGTTGACTGACGATGCGAATGCTTTATTAAAGGCGCGTCGTCCCCTCCTGTGAGACGGTTCGTTTTTGACCTCTCTATACACAACTACATGTAATATACCATATCTCGCCATGTCTTCCGTTGATCTCAACGCAGTCCTCGCGAGGCTGACCCTGGAGGAGAAGGTAAGCTTCCACAACGAGCCCCTCTCACGACACCATGACTGACCCGCCTCATCAGGCCTCTCTCCTGGCCGGCGCCGACATGTGGGAGACTGTTCCCATCCCTGAGAAAGGCGTGCCCAAAGTCAAGACCTCTGACGGTCCCAATGGCGCCCGTGGTGCCTCCTTTGCTGGCGATGTCACCGCTGCCTGCTTTCCCGCTGCCTGCTGTGTCGCGTCGACCTTTGATGTGAACTTGGCCCAGCGCATCGGTGCTGCCCTTGCTGAGGAGACTCAAAGCAAGGGGGCCCGTTGCATCCTGGCCCCGACAATGTGTATCCACCGCCACCCCCTAGGCGGTCGCAACTTTGAAAGTTTCTCTGAGGACCCCTACCTTACTGGCAAAATGGCCTCCCGAGTCGTGTCCGGGTGCCAGGACAAGGGCGTCGCCGCGACCATCAAGCACTTTGCTGTCAATGAGCAGGAGACCGACCGTCTCTCTGTTGACGAGACGGTCAGTGAGCGTGCCCTGCGCGAGATCTACCTCAAGCCCTTTGAGATGGCCGTGAAAGAAGCGAACCCCATAGCCGTCATGACTGCCTATAACCAGGTCAACGGTCACCACGCAGACTCCAACGAGTTTCTCCTCAAGAAGGTGCTTCGGGGCGACTGGGGCTGGGACGGCCTCGTAATGAGTGACTGGGGCGGCACAAACTCGACTGCGGCGTCGCTGAACGCTGGCCTAGATCTCGAGATGCCTGGACCGACTCGCTGGAGGAAGCCCGAGGCTGTCGTTGAAGCTGTCAAGAACGGTGAGGTCAGCGAGGGGACCATTGATCAGCGAGTTCTGCGTGTGCTGGGCTTCCTGAAACGCCTTGGTTGTTTCGAGGATGGCAGTATCCCCGATGAGAAGGCTATCAACAAGCCGGAACACCAGTCCCTGATTCGCGAGGCCGGCTCCAAGGGCATCGTACTACTGAAGAACGAAAAGGAGATCCTGCCTCTGTCCAAGGACAAGGTGGCTGGCAAGAAGATCGCCTTGCTCGGGTATGCCAAGACGGGCATGGCTCACGGTGGTGGTAGCGCCTCTGTCAACGCACACTACCGCATCACTCCTTGGGACGCTCTTCACGAGGCTCTCGGCAAGGATGTTGAGTTCTCGTACGCCAAGGGTGCCCACACTTTCCGCTCATTGCCCTGCATTGACGACGGTGTTGTGGATCTCAGCGGCGGCAAGGGCTTCACACACAAGATCTACGAGCCTGGTCAACCGGAGCCCGTTGAGGTTGAACACGGATACCCGAACAGCGAGATTAGCGTATTGTCCTTCCGTACTCTTGGCAAGTCTGCCACTCTCGAGGGCACCTACACCGCGCCTACGACAGACAGCTACTACTTTACCGTCTCCGGCCTTGGCCCCAGCAAGCTCCTCATCGATGACAAGCTCATACACGAGCAGAAGGAAAACTGCCGCGACGCCATGGGCTTCCTCTTTGGCGGTGCGCCTGCCCCTGAGATCAAGGTGCCTCTTGTGGCCGGTCAACAATACAAAATCAACATCTTCACGAGTCCACCGGCACCCCAGGAAGGGGATGATCTTGGCATCTTCGATGGACGCATCGGTCTGCGCACCGGCTACATGTCTGCTGCCGAGCACGACAAGGACCTCCTGGCCGAGGCCGTCGAGGTCGCCAAAGCCGCCGACGTGGCTGTCGTCTTTACTGGCCACGAGACATTCTGGGAGACCGAGGGCCAGGATCAGCAGTCCTTCAACCTACCCAAAGACGGTAGCCAAGATCGCCTGATCAGCGGGGTCGCCGCTGCCAACCCCAATACCATTGTTGTCAACTCGACGGGTGTCGCCGTGGCTATGCCGTGGCTCAACGAGATCCAGGCTCTGGTGCACACCTGGTTCCCCGGTCAGGAGGTTGGCAATTCCATCGCGGACATCCTCACTGGACGGCAAAACCCCGAGGGCCACCTGACCTGCTCGTTCCCCAAGAAGCTCGAGGACTGCCCCGCCTATGGCAACTTCCCGGGTGAATACGACAATGGCCAGCTCAAGGTCTCCTACAAGGAAGGCGTCTTTGTCGGCTACCGTCACTTTGACCGTCTGTCCCCTGACAAAGTGAACTTTCCCTTTGGCTTTGGCCTGTCGTACACCAGCTTTGGCTTTTCCGACTTGTCCGTCCGCCCGGCGGGCGATGACTTTGACGTGGCTATCAAGGTGACCAACACCGGTGGCGTTGCGGGCGCGACCGCTGTGCAGATCTACGTGGGCAGCGCGTCACCCTCGTCAGAAGACCCCATCAAGGCGTTGGCTGCATTCAGCAAGATCTCCCTTCAGGCTGGCGAGGCTGCGACGGTGACACTGAAGGTCACTGGTCGGGATATTGCGTCGTGGGATGAGAAGTCCTCCAGATGGGAAGTCAAGCAGGGCGAGTATAAGTTCATGGTCGGCCGATCAGCTGCCGATGTGGCTTTGGAGAGTAAGATGGTCGTTGAGGCCAGGTCATACGATCCTTGATTGCCAGACATAGACAAAGCGAATCTGATACCTGCCACTTGAGCACTGCATGAAAATTTGGAGCCTGTTGATCGTGGTATCGAGTAGAAGAGAATGTGACGCCACAGCAACAGTGTCACTCGCCCCGACCGTGGCTTGGGCGGGCCCGCGCCGGGTGGGGGAGGTGCTTGGTCGCGCTTGCCTACCTTCTGGTCTATGGAAGCACCTAGAAAGTGCCCCACCAAAACTTCGTCGTCAATCCATCAGAGTGCCAGTATTAGAAGTTCACGTTGAACTAGAAACTTTAAAGATCCCGCCTGTTTGCGTACTCACAAAGTCTACGATCCTCCATTTTAGCATTTGATACCCCTTGTAGTTTCCAGACAAACCTACACGCAGAAACAAACAGACACACAAAGCCAACAAACATGTCAGCCGACGAGCTCAAGGCAGCTGGCAACAAGGCCATTGCCGAGAAGAACTTCGACGAGGCCATGTACGCTCACCATCCGGACATCTCTTCCCTGGTGCCCAATACTGACCTAGAACAGTGCCAAATTCACCGAAGCCATTGCGATTCAGCCCGAAAACCACGTCCTCTACTCCAACCGCTCTGCCGCATACGCCTCAAAACGTGACTGGGACAGCGCCCTGAGCGATGCCGACAAGACCACCGCAATCAAGCCCGACTGGGCCAAGGGCTGGGGCCGCAAAGGTGCCGCCCTGCATGGAAAGGGCGATCTCCTTGGCGCCAATGACGCTTACACAGAGGGCCTCAAGCACGATGCCAACAACGCTTCGCTCAAGAGCGGGCTGGCATCTGTCGAGAAGGCCATGCAGCAGGAGGCTGGTGGTGGCATGGGAGGGGATCCGATGGGCGGCATCGGAAATATGTTCAAGGACCCCAATCTGATCAGCAAGCTGGCCAGCAACCCCAAGACTGCCTCGTACTTGAGCGACCCGTCCTTCATGACCAAGGTGCAGAAGCTGCAGCAGGGCGACATGAACGAAATGTCCGATATCTTCAGCGACCCGCGCATGATTCAGGTTATGGGCGTGGCCATGGGTGTCGACATGGAGGCTCGCGACTCAGCCCCCGAGGGTGCCTACGAGATGCCCACGGGCGATGCGCCATCGCAGCCCAAGCCTTCTGCGCCCAAGAAGGCCCCCGAGCCTGCACCCGAGCCCGAGCCGGAAGACGAGGAGGCTATTGAGAAGAAGAAGCTCAAGGAGGCTGCCGACAAGGAGAAGGCGCTCGGCACCGAGCAGTACAAGAAGCGCAACTTTGACGAGGCGATTGCCCACTACACCAAGGCGTGGGAGACGTTCAAGGACATCACGTACCTCAACAATCTGGGTGCCGCGCAGTTCGAAAAGGGTGACTACGATGCCTGTATCGAGGCGTGTAACAAGGCCATTGAGGAGGGTCGTGAGATCTACGCCGACTTCAAGCTCATCGCCAAGAGCTATGCCCGCATCGGCACCGCGTACGAGCGCAAGGGCGACTACGCCAGCGCCATTGACAACTACAAGAAGTCTCTCATGGAGCACCGCACACCAGACGTCCTGACCAAGCTCCGCGCGGTCGAGAAGACCAATGTCGAGGCCGCTAAGAAGGCCTACGTGGATCCGGAGAAGGCTGAGCAGGCCCGCGAGGAGGGCAACAAGAAGTTCAAGGAGAACGACTTCCCCGGCGCCGTTGAATCCTACTCGGAGATGGTCAAGCGCGCGCCCGAGGATCCGCGCGGCTACAGCAACCGCGCCGCCGCCTTCATCAAGCTCTTTGAGTTCCCCAGCGCCGTCGAGGACTGCAACCTCGCCATCAAGAAGGACCCCAAGTTCATCCGCGCGTACATCCGCAAGGCCCAGGCCTACTTTGGCATGCGCAAGTACTCGGACTGCGTCGATGCCTGCACTGATGCACAGATGGTCGACATGGAGCACCACAACAACGCCAACGCCCGCGAGATTGAGAACCAGCAGCAAAAGGCCTTCTCGGCCATGTATTCGGCCCGTGACAATGAGACGGAGGAGCAGACTAAGGAGAGGCTCCAGCAGGATCCTGATGTAAGTTCTTCCTTGGACACTTCTTTTGACGGAAGATGGACAGTTTCTAACCACATTCCCAGATCATGGCCATCATGCAGGACCCCGTCATGCAGAGCATTTTGCAGCAAGCGCAGAGCGACCCCAAAGCTCTTCAGGAGCACATGCGCAACCCCATTGTCCGGACAAAGGTACAGAAGCTGGCGGCGGCCGGCGTCATCCGCATGGGCCGGTAAGATCGGCGTTGCGGAGCAGGGCGTCGGGGCTGCCTGGCATGCAAAAGGCCTTCTTTTTGCTAGATAGTAGTAATGCGATCATGAAGTTCAAAGTGCGTTTTGCCAGTGTGGCGTTTTCATCATCTCTCTACTTGGGTAGAAGTGCTAACGAAAAGGGCTGCCGTGTGTGCTTGTTGTAGGATGGTAGTCCTGATAATTCATGATATCGTCTACATACATACTAATAAATACTCCAAAGGCTCAGCCTGGGGCACCCGAGCCCCGTGCCCAAAACACGACACCAAACTCCTTACTCAAATGGGTACAACAAAGGAAACACCACGCTGGGCTCAGTGAGCGCCGTAGAATCCACCCATGTGCTGGGCCTCCCACTTGAGGAAATCGCCCAAGTCGTGCTGCAGGTTGTACGATAGGCCGCCCTTCTTGACGGCCTCTTCCTCGTGCTGCTTCGCGGCCACCTTGTCGTCTTCATCGACTACCAGAGTCACTGGTGAACTGCTGTCGTTGCGCTTGTGCGTGGCACCAGTCGAGACACTGCCGTCTTTGGGCTTGCCTTCCATGGTCCACCGCTTGAGGCCCTTCCCCCGGAAGAACTTTGTGGTATCGTAGTCGGCCTCGGGCAGATCACCCTCGACAGAGGAGATTGAGCTGCGGCTTGACGATGGCGGGCTGGGAGGGCACGCTCCTGGGACCAGCTGCCCGTGTGTCTCAAAGCCGAAATCGGCAAACCAATCCCGGAGGTCATCCGCATACCTGGCGTCGCCCTCATCATACAGGTCCGGGAGGATTTCACCCGCGCCGAGGATGGCCATCTGGAAGGCTGTCCAATCGAGCGTCTCGTCCATGGTCTTGGCACCGCGACCGAGGTCACTC
Source organism: Emericellopsis cladophorae (assembly GCF_022114955.1). NCBI lineage: Eukaryota > Fungi > Ascomycota > Sordariomycetes > Hypocreales > Bionectriaceae > Emericellopsis > Emericellopsis cladophorae. The sequence goes on along the minus strand of NW_026250966.1, from coordinate 10,860 downwards.
TTGGCAAAGGCAATGGGACCATGGCGGAAACTTGATACGGTCAGTGTGTAAGGCGTGCTCTTGAGGTAATAAAACTCGTCGTCTTCCTCCGCTTTGAGCGTCGGCGTGATATTTTTGCGCTTCTTGCCTGGTGGGATATTGGGGAGCTCCGCGCAGGGCGGAGGTGTGTTTCGCTTCGGGTGCTTCGGGGGCGGCATGGGAAACTCGGACATTTGAGTCATGGGGGATGGAGATCCGAGGAAATCAAAAGTAGCCAGACCGTCGTTCTCATCCTCTTCGTCGTCGGCCTCTTCTGCGCTGGACAGCTCAGGCTCTGTCTCCACGATGTTGGTCCAACGGCGACGACGACTTTCCATGTTCTTGGCGGGGATCGGTGGTTTGTCTTCTTCATGGGTGGATGTGGCCTTGTCGTCCACCGTTGCCAAAGCTGGCTCTGACGTGAAGAATGGATTTGCTGGAGAATCGGGCTGTCCATTGATCGATTTGGCGATGCTGCCCTCTGAAGCGTTCTTCTGATGACCCTGGGAGCGGCGGTCCGCACGAGGGGGAATAGCTGGCTTTGACTCCTCCTCTGGGTTTTTGGAAAGCGTTTCTTTGGCCGGCTCCTCTGCGTCATCTTTGGAGATCGGTTTAGGTTTGGGAGGCTTTCGGCCACTGTAGTTCATCTGCGTGTCCTTTGGAGGGACCGTAGGCCTGAGGCTCGCTTTGCGTTGGGCCTCTGCACGCTCCTTGTTAACTCGCTCAAGTTGCTCCTCCGTCAAGATCTCCTCTATCTCATGTCGTTTAAAAACGCTCCCTGTGAGTAGCTCGGTGACGTTTTCGGGGAGCGCCCACCTTGTCGCCTTGGATGGCCGACGTTGCGGTGCGTTGACGTTTGCGTGTGACTGGCTATGCTGCGCTAGAGGTTTACGAATGGAAAGCGAAGGCTTCAATAAATGCCCATGGCTGCTGCTCTTGGTGCTGTCGGCAGTCTTTGGTGTTTTGGTAGGCTCACGGGCTGAGCGAGGTGCCGAGGACCCTTGCTGTCGCGCTGATGTTTGACCTGGTGGTGGGGGTGATGACTTCCGAACCTGGATCGGTGGTGGAACTGATCGCGACTTGCGGCGCTCAGCCATGAGCACCGAGTCTCGGCGGGAGCCGCGGCGAGGGGTGATCTCAAGAGGCGCCTCAGCCTTGGGTCCGCATTTGATGTGATCCCCTTTGTTGCTGTTCATTAGAGCCAGCGGCCTCGGTGCTAGGGAGAGATCTGGATCTGAGCGTGATGAGAGGTCTTGTGACTTGACGAGGGGGTTGATGTCGAGCCCAGCGCCAACAAGGTCATTGCCAACACTATCAAAGGCCTGGTCTGTCTCGCGAATGAGCTCGCGGACGCCATCCGACCAATCCTTCAAAAGCTGGGTTTCCATGTCGCGTTTGCCCTCGGTGCTTGGTTGGTCAAGGCTCACAGTTGGCAGAGTTGTGTCCGGTGTGCTTGCAACCTTTGTGTCCAAATTGTTGTCGTTGTTCCTGGTCGGTACAGCTGAGTTGTCCGCTGATCCTCGGTGTGATGAAGAGGAGTCGAACACCGACGAATGTGTAGGACTGGCCAGGAATGTCGTCGGTTGAGCCTTGTTCTGCTTCTTGTCGGGAACGGCAACCGGAACAGCAGAAGAAACATTGGTTTGAGGAAGCACAAAGTAGTTCACATGGCAGTTCAGGCTGCCCGGTTTAGCACTGGCTTCGGAGCGCGACCTTGCATGGGAAGTTGTTGATGGGGGCGCGTCATTCAGGGTCCTCTTGTCAGGGTCCTGCCGCTTAGCGGCGTCCAGCTTGGCCAGGGCTGAATCCAGCGCGGACGCCGAGCTGAGATTAGAATTGGAGGGCGCCCCTGCATTGCTGAAGGCATTAGATGCCTCGGACGGCTTGCGCTGATGTGATGAGCCATTGGCGCTGGGTAGTGGCGAAGGCGCACGCTGGAGGTCTGAGTTGCTCCGGCCGTGAGCGGAAACGGGAGCTGTGCCGCCAGACGTCGAGGATCGTCGCGCCGGTGGGGGCAGCCATGTGGTCAGACGGCGCTTGATGGGGTTCTTCTGGTCATCGTTGAAGAATGACGCACTGTCCTCCTCTTGGAAAGCGTCGTCATCTTCTTGGTGAAGCTTTGTCTGGATGAGCTTGCGGAGAGAGAATGTCGATGTTGTTGCTGCTGCCATTGTGGTCTGGGTTTGTGGTTTTGGGTACCCTGTATCTTTGTATCCCGGTGTAAGGGCGAGAAGGAACTTCGAGTCCGTGAAAATGATGCTCGCGCGAATGTTTCGTTTGATAGATCATATGTCGAACAGCCCCAGGACAAATAGATCAGGTTTTGTTGTTCGGGTGTTCACGAACAAAGAATGTCTTTGTCTAGTGCTCGAGTCGAGGATCTCGTTCCTAGGCGTTTTCTGTGGCGGCCAACAAAAAGATGTTCACGAAATAGATTCTTCACCTTGGCTGAACAAAATCCAGTTAAAATGTGCTGATAGGAAAAGGTCAATGGCTTTGAAGAAGACGCCAGACTTAACATGGGATCCTGAAACAGGAAGGAGAAATGACGATTCCTGGTCAGCGCGGAAAGACATCAGGGACCAGCATAGCACAGCCTGCCAGAAGCCAGAGATGGGCAGAGACCCTCTAGGTGAGATGAGTGCCGAAGGACCCTGGAAAGTACGAAGCTCGTAGGAATCGGCCGGCGGTTCGCATACCGCATCGAATCCCACCAACTGATATCGCTGATTCCTGTTTGGCGGCCTGGTGCGGCGGACCCGAGAAAAGCACAAAAGACATAGCGGACTCTTGTTTAGCGCCGCAGGGAGATCGTCAAAGATGCGAGGCTTCACCTACTACAGTATACGCCTTGGATGACTGAGCACAAGCAACAGCTTACAGCACCGACTAATTCTTGCGTACCCTTGGACGACTTTGACCAAGGGATCCATCCGGTGATGTTTCCTCTCGATGGATCCAAGGGTCTCCCAATGCCGACAGGGATGTACATCCTCCACTCCATGTTGTGACGTGACTCGCCCAGCAGCGCAGTGAATGATTGGATGGTGACAGCCAGCAGCTGGGGAGGATCCCTGCCAGGAAGGGCCCCAACTCCGTAGATCGACGTTGTCGTCACTGACACTCAATCCCTTGATCGACGACATCCTCGTGGTCGGCATGCGCAGTGCTCACGACGGGCTTTGGTTTGGGATATTTTTGAAGGTGCGAGTCCATCCGTTTTGGCTTGGCTGTTCAGGCTCAGCGTCCATCCCCGAGTCGAGCTTGTAGCATAGCCGCCGTCCAGGACTCAGGGACTGGAGTCGCGACTCACGATGCGCGCGGTGCCGGGGGGACCGATAGTCTAGCGTCTCCCGGCGCGGATCGCACCATGAGTGTGTGTTGATCTTGGCTGTCTTTGAAGTAACAAGAAATCGAAATGTGGGAGCTGTTTCAAGGTTGCAGCACGCGAATTTGCACCCGCGCCGACATTTGCAAGTCTATAGAGTCGAATTTTCAATGCACGTGGCCGCAGAACGCTGATCAAGCCGGAAGAGTGCTGGCGATTGTTCCCCGTAAAAGGGCGTGTCATGACCTCGAGCTCGGACGCGGGGTCCGCGGCAGGAAAACCGCCGTTTGACTCCCTACAAGACATAAAGGTCTCTTCTTGCGTTGGAGACATTTGCATTACGATGTTGATCGAAAAAGGGTATGCAGGCACTGTTGTATATGGAATGAAGCATTGATCCTCGGTCAAGACAAAGGGAGTTGAAGCAGGGTAAAAGGGGCTAAAATGTTAGGCAGAAGGCTCACGACGTAACGCGAAAGTGTCATCGAAACGGACTTTGAACCACCAAGATCTTCTTTCTTTATTCGGCGCACAAGTCCAGCTTGCACACCGTCGCCCGATCCCCCCTCATATCCCAGCCTTCCACCCAGACACCTGTCTCGCCCTTCCGACATCGACACTCGCAATTCTGTACCTCCCTCTATCATCTCCATCGACGCCCATCAACACCTCATCCTCGTCCCAGTCCTCTCCCGCATCGCTGTCCTCGTCCAGCAGCAACTGCTCCTTCTCTTGTGCCTTCTGTCGGGCTTCCCTAGTAATCTTCTTGTTGTTGATATTTCCGCCCCAGCACATACCCAGAAGTTTGTGTACAGATCTGAAGAACCTCTTGGGACGGCTGGGTTTCTTGCTCTGCTTGCCTGCTCGGCGGTCTGCTTTGAGAGTTGGCTTCACCCTGTCGGAACGGTTAAAGGCTGTAGTGGAGGAGAAGTTGTGCATGATGTACTGCTTGATTTGATGGAGTGAGATTGAGAAGTATGCCAAGAAGATACAAACCAGAGAAAGCCGTCCGGTCAGAGGCGAAAACTACTTATACCATAGAATGAACGTTGTCGTGTCCCATGTCTGGCTACATTCCAACGTCCCGCTTTGTCTGAGGGGTTGGCCAGGAGGCGGCTGGTCGTGAGCATGGGCTGTCTGTCTCAAGCATTCCGAGGGTTGTGTGAGGCGTTGCAGAGTCGGGCTGACGATACTATGTTTCAGCGCCAGGTAGCGGAGGCCAATCATTTGGCATGGACTGACCATTGGCTCGAGACATGCATACGCATCGGGGCGATTGGTGAAGAATTATGCCCTAAAGACAATGCTCATTTGTTGGAGTGGTAAATGCTGGCCTCAAACAGGAGACAAAGATGCAATGGAAGGGAGTATTGTAGTAATCTTGCCTTTGATGCCATCAATCTGACATCTCCAGGTCGCCTCCCTCTCCCTGCCCCCCAGCCCCATCGCCTTCCTCATCATCTTCGTACTGCACAAATGGCACGAAACGGAAATCAAGAAAACATTGTTTATCGCCTTCCGTGACCACCATGAGCTGCAGGTTGAGGACTCCCTGCCGATCACCTCTTAGACTGACCTTGCTCGCAATGCGCATTGCCTCCGTTGAGTTCTTAATAAAGTCAAATTTGAAGCTCTGTGACCAACGTTCTTGTATACTGAAGGTTTCCATAATCTCGCGACCCCGTGCAAAGTCAACAGCGGAGCTGCCGAGATCGCCTAGGCCGGCCAGGGTAAGAAAAGGCGCCGACTTGGATGTAGTAATGACGAGTTTCGTGGGGGCCGTGGGCGAAATTTCCGCAAAGGAGTCCAATAGCGATCGCGATGGCATGATGATCTTGAAAGCCATGTCGTTGCGGTCGAATGGTATCTCCTCGGGAATTTCGGGCACATATGTGGTCAGTGCCGCCGTCGTTTTGACACCAGACTCTTCAATCGTCACCTTGAAGGAGTCGCCCTCCTCGGCGTAGAGGAGTGTGCAGGTCCCCGCCAGCCCAAGGGTCTGATTGCTGAAAGCATCGGGACGATAGTTTCGCAGGTTGCTGCGGTACGGATCTGCATCAGCCTTTTGAGCCCGCGCTGCAACATCGACTGCGCCGAAAATCTGGAGAACTTCTAACAGAGAGGCAAGGGGTATTTGGAAATTGACAGGCTCGTTGGCTTCGCCATCGTCGGATACTGGAAGATTGACGCTGTACGTTTGAAACAGCGCCGAGTCGAGGAAAGAAACACCTTTATAGTCAGCACTCGCACGGCCGAAAGCTGCTTGCTGCCGTACCTTGCATTACGCGGGCATGGTCTGCCGCAAATCGGATCCCCTGCTGGGTGATCTGGACGTGGACCCTCGGTGTGAAGTTAATACATTTGAGAAGTTGATATAGAGGCCGCGTGGACGTGGCCACGGCCTTGAAGATCGACTGCGTCTCGGCTGGCATCGTAATGAGGGTATTGCGGGCGCGAAAAAGGAAATCAACCGCTAAATGCGTTTCTTCGTTCAGCTATGGTACGCCCTTCTCGTCCCACCAGCTCGGATTCAAGGGGGGGTAATCTAGACGTAGACTCCGACCGCGCAGAACATGTATACCGTGCCGTACCTGATGATGTCAGTTAGTATAGTATGAATGGTTCGGGGCGAGGCAACGAACGCAATGGCTAGAGATGCGGGAATGCCCAAGAGAGGCACGTTGGTAAAGGAGCGGTCTATGGTGATTAGCAGACTGCGACTGGAGTGGTGAGTCGAGAACATACTCAGTGCAAAGACACCAGTGAGTGAGATGCCAATCAATAGGAGAATAAAGGCGACGAGGAATTGTGTATTCTTTCCAATGGTCGGCAGGAAGGGGCTGCCAGCAGCGGCTTGCCAGACTTCGTGCAGCGAGGAATCCATGTGCACGCTTGGTGAAGCAGAATAGAGAGACCTTGCTATGTTGGAGGCGTCAGTACAATGGTGCTGACTGGGACAATTGCTGCCTGGCCGTGGAAGTCGGATGCGTGGTGAGGTTGAGCTGACTGGAGCTCCGAATTCACGATGGGTACGTACAGGTAGCTGCAACGTGAACGCTGGCCCCAATTCGGACGATCCAAGTTCAGTTTAGCGTGGAGAAACGCGGCCTGGGGACTTGGGCCGACGTGTTAACATTACGTAAGCCGGCGGCCATCGCCAAGTGGAACCCCACGGAACTCCTACCTCCGATCCACCTTCCTGCATCACCGCATCGATTAGAACAACGTCCTCATCATCACGACGTACGCGCGCATATCCCGACTGGCATGGAGCTAGATCAACCACTGGTAGACATGGAGTTAGACCAGCCCATGGCAGAAAGTGAGTCTTTTCATTCATGGTTCCGCGATTATGCTAATGTCTCCAGGCAGTAAGCGCAAGGCTACCGAGCCTCCCGAATCGCCTGCTGCGGCGAAACGCGTTAAGCATGGCGACGTCGAGGACACCCAAACTGCCAAGAAGAGCAAGGAGCCCTTGAAGCGGATTCCATTCCCAGAAAAGGTCTGTATATCTATCATTCGATGAGTGACTTGCGCTGACAGGAACAGCCTGCAGTTATCGAGGAGCGCAATGGGGAAATTGAATTTCGAGTTGTCAACAACGACGGCGAGCAGGACTCACACATCATCTTGACTGGACTCAAATGCATTTTCCAGAAGCAACTACCAAAGATGCCAAAAGATTACATCGCGCGACTCGTTTACGACAGAACACATCGATCGATTGCCATTGTCAAGAAGCCTCTCGAAGTCATAGGCGGCATTACGTATCGACCGTTCAAGGGCCGCCAATTCGCCGAAATCGTGTTCTGCGCCATCAGCTCGGACCAGCAAGTCAAAGGCTATGGCGCACACCTCATGGCACATCTCAAGGACTACGTCAAAGCATCTAGCGACGTGATGCACTTCTTGACGTACGCGGACAATTACGCTATTGGCTACTTCAAAAAGCAGGGGTTCACCAAGGAGATTACGCTCGAGAAGAGGATATGGATGGGCTATATCAAGGATTACGAGGGCGGCACCATCATGCAGTGCACCATGCTACCCCGGGTCCGCTATCTTGAGCAGGGCCGCATGCTGCTGAAGCAAAAGGAGTGCATCCTCGCCAAGATCCGGGCTTACTCAAAATCACACATTGTGCATGCGCCGCCTAAGGAATGGAAGAACGGAGTCAAGCCCATCGACCCTCTCTCTATTCCGGCCATCGCCGCGTCCGGCTGGTCCCCTGACATGGACGCGTTGGCCAGACAGCCACGCCACGGACCCAACTACAACCAACTCCTTCACCTTTTGAACGACATGCAGAACCACAACTCCGCCTGGCCGTTCCTTGTGCCTGTCAACCGCGATGACGTGGCCGACTACTACGACGTCATCAAGGAGCCCATGGATTTCAGCACAATGGAGAGTAAGCTGGAAAAGGATCAATACCTGACTCCCGAGGATTTCATCAAGGACGCCAAGCTCGTGTTCAACAACTGCCGCAAGTACAATAATGAAAGCACACCGTATGCAAAGTCCGCCAACAAACTGGAGAAGTTTATGTACTCCCAGATCGAGGCCATCCCCGAGTGGTCCCACCTTGCAACGTCCAAGTAGCGCGAAGATCAAGGGGGCACTCGCCACCATCAGCAGCGAGCGGCAAGCCTACCCTGGGAATACGTGGAGGTAACTTCGTCGCCCATGGGGTCCTTGGAAGGGACAACGGACATAAGTTCCGAAAACGTGCAGGCCCAAAGCCGGCGCCTGAATTCCGGGATACGAAGCAAACGATTTCTATGATTGGGATGCTTCAATTTGAGCGCGGAGTTTCGGTTAATTTTGAGTATCTTTTTCGCCCTTTGGAATACCCCGAACAGTGCTATTGGTCTAGAAGCCCATCACTGTTCTAATAAAGAAGCCAATGATTTGACTATGCCAAAGCTATCGCTCCTCGTCCGACGCGGCATGTCCCTGGTGATATATTGCAGCTATTGTCCTCGAGAAGCCGCGCTCGAGGATATGTAGAGTGTCTCCGACGCCCTTGTGCCCGTTCCGCCGCGAACCAACATCATCAACCATTCATTCACCTCTTTCATTTCTACCCCACACTAATTCAGGTTTCGCGTTCCCGCAAATCGCCTTGAATGATACTCGTGGCAATGTATTTCCATTCGACGCTCCGAAGCTCAGCTATGTTGACAGAATGGCGCGAATGAAGGTTGAGGTCGTACCTCGCAACGTCTTATTCAAAGACCACGCGGGCAATCCAGCTTGGATGTGCTGGACCAGCCGTTCGGACCGACCAACGTCTCTTCCTTCTCTGAGATCGTGTGTGTCTTATATGGTAAACCCCGATATCAATCCCGAATCTTTCAACGGCCATGATTTCAAGCGAGGCCCTGAGGCGCTAGATGTCACGCACCATGGCCGAGATTTCCAGTACGAGTTTCTCTTGCCCCCGAACGCTGCCGCCGAGGAATGCGTCATTCATTTTCGAGGTGAGATGACTGCTCGAGGCACAATCTGGGATCCAATCCGAGAAGTGACTGCGGCAAAGGAGATGCAGAACCTCCAGAACCCTGGGTTGGAAGTCAGTGATGACATGGCCGCTCTCAGACTCGGTGCAAACCGCAAACAGGAGCCTTACAGCGATCGGGTTGGAGAAGTCCAGAGGCTCCCGGGACTTCTATTCCTCCTGGAGGATACTCCTTGCGACATTTTCGACCACATATACCGTGGCGCCCTTTTCATGTACCCCCACGCCGATGTCAGCTGGGGCGGCACTGATGCAAGTGCTGCTCGTGAGATCTGTCTGGTAAACTTCGATCCTATCCCTATCGACGATGAAGAGAGGAGCGAGGGCACTGTCAACTTTGATCCTATGGACGATCCCGTCCACCCACAGTGGCTTCCGGCTGCCCCGCCGCCGAATGAAAGAAAGCGCCAACTTGATGGCCGGCATCCGGAAGAGGGCAAGAGTATTACCCTTTGGACGGATAGATAGGCGTATTCCGAGTTTCCTCCACGCTTGCAGGCTCGGGAAAGCGACGACTGATGCGACTGATATGGGCTTCCAGTCGAGATGATATGGTCAACAAAAGTGATAGCGATTTCACGTAACGGCACATGTGGCAAGGCAAGTCATAACTTTGCTATGCGATTTTGCCCATCAAAATGGTCCTGCGGCGCCATTGCTACTCATCCACAAGTCCTTGTATCTGCTCCGATCCCAGATGGGATGGGCTCCCTCGGTTTGGATCTTTGTGCGGGACCGCGACTTGTAGGGAACTTGAGCTTCTCTTTGGTGATACCGCCAATATCCCCGAGCATATTTTCCCGCCATATTTTCCCGCTCTCCTCTTGTTTATACTTCGCCGCGTTATTCGCCCTTGAAGTTGTAAGCCATTGCTCACCCAGATTCTCGATTCCTCGCAGATATCCGTCGATCCAATAGCAGTAGGAGTCGCGTAATCCGGGCCCTCGGACCGCGACACAGGCACTAAACTTTGTAGTATGGTTAAGGTCAAGTGATGGTGGATGGCAGACAGCCTTCTGTGTAAGAGAAAGCCGCCAATTCCGGGCGCTGGATTCGAACAATGGCGCACGGGTCCAGCCGGCCGGACAAGGCATACGAATTCCACTTTTGTCTAACTTACATATAGCGTCGCGAATGGCGGCAAGACCCCGCCCGCCGCGAGTCCGTGACAGACTGGAGGCATGTGCACATTGTCACGGACTCTGGTCGGCACGTACCACAATGCAACGCTCCTTTACGAGCAAAGCATTCCCATTCCAAGTCAATAAAGATCCCTCTTGTGGGTATCTGCGGCATGTGAAGCAATCTTAAATACCAGCGCGGTGTCTGGTCGGCCAGCGCAGAGCTAACACGGAATGCGTCGCGCTTCGAAAGCTAGAGCCACGAAGTGGCATTATGCATTTGTCGCGTTATCAACAAGCGTGGTACTCTGTACTGCCGACGACTAATACCAAGGTGTGACAGTCCGCATCGTTGGCTGCTGTCTGCTTCATTGTTCAACGGCAGGCAGCGTCAGAGGCCGACCTCATTACTATTAATAAGACCCTACCTCACCTGAGTGACCTCACCCAGCCCTTGTTCTTCTGGCGACACATCCCTCATCTTTGCACCAACCAAACATCGCTCTCCCCTCAGAACCTGCTCATCCTGTCGGCGACATTTGGTAAAATTGCATCGAGCACTTCCTAGGACAACATACCACCGCCAACGACCAGCCAAGTGTCAGCTCACCGCGGGGGCGACCATTGCAGGGCAGGTGACGCTTGTGTCTCATTGCCTGAGCTGCAGTACGCGCCAACGTCGGCGACAATCTGTTGCCAGATTCTAGCCCGCCCTTGATCAACAAGGCTTGGCCACTCCTGGCTTTCCGTACACGCCGTGAACCGCTCTCGCGCCGCTCTATCTGCGCCTTGTTCGTTGGGGGGGGGGGGGGGGGGGGGGGGGGGGGGGGGGGGGGGGGGGGGGGGGGGGGGGGGGGGGGGGGGGGGGGGGG